>NW_021821185.1:0-96737 GCF_901001135.1 Rhinatrema bivittatum | reverse complement strand
CATCAAAACTTAGCCGGATTAGTTCTAATCTGCTAAGGGGTCATTCATGAAATTGTGTTAGGAAGTTATCGCAGGCATTAGGGCCCTAACGCCCGCGATAACGCCATAACACATGTGATAAATATTGCATCATGAAAAACATATGCAAATTTTAAAAATGTATTCATGTAGGAGGAGTTTGGGTGGAGTAAATGGAAATGAGGGCTATTTAACATTGTGTGTGATAAATCCCACAATAGCATGTGTTATGTTAACACTGGAAATAACTACACCTTTTTTCTGAGCATTATGCCTGCGATAGCTGTGTGTTATGGCCAAAACAGGATTTATTGCAAATCCTGTTTCAAGAGGGAGGGAGAGAGAGTGAGTGTGAGAAAGAGAGATAGGAGTAGGGATGTGCAGAAGGTATGGATTCGTCCAATTCGGTATTCGTATTCGTCGGGGCCAAATATATTTCTTTCGTTCAATGGCAGCCACGATCCATTGATACGGAAGTATTTGCAGCCTATTTTTGGCTGCAGAATTGGGGTTTTCTTATCAATTTTGATGAAACAGCATTTGAGGTCAGAGGTCAAGCCTTTGAAGGGACTTAAGGCCTGGATGAACAGGCACAGCATTCGAGGACAGAGGTCAAGCCCACATAGGGACATAAGGACTAGACGGACAGGCGGGCACAGCATTCGAGGACAGAGGTCAAGCTCAGGTAGGGACATAAGGCCTGGACGGACAGGCACAGCATTCAAGGACAGAGGTCAAACCCTTGTAGGGACATAAGGCCTGGATGGACAGGCAGGCACAGCATTCGAGGACAGAGGTCAAACCCTTGTAGGGACATAAAGCCTGGATGGACAGGCAGGCACAGCATTCGAGGACAGAGGTCAAGCCCTTGTAGGGACATAAGGCCTGGACGGCAGGCACAGCATTCGAGGACAGAAGTCAAACCCCTGTAGGGACATAAGGCCTGGTCGAACAGGCACAGCATTCGAGGACAGATTGGTTTAATAATGGCTCCTTTTAGGATGTTGGGCATTGAACCTTCTTCGAGTGATAGGTTTATGATTTTTGCTAGTGTTGGGGCAGTTTTGTCGGTTAATTTTTTTAATTCCATTATGGGCAGGTTGTTGATTGCATGTGGGGCAGGGTTTAAATTTTTTATCATTGTTTCCACTTCTATGCTTGAAACCTCAGTGAATGAAGACCATTTTATTATGTCCCTGGTGTGCATTTTGACCTCTTGTTTAGTAGTTTTTGGAATTTGGTTCTTAAAATTCTCTATTTTTTCTTTGAAGAACTGTGCTGCTTCGTTGCATTGAGTTTCAGGTAGGTTCTGAGGGGTGTTTGTTTTATCACTGGTTAGGACTTTAACTATATTGAAGAAGGTTTCTAGCGTTATTTGTAAATTTTTCTATTTTAGAGCTGAAATATTTTTTTTAGCATCAAAGATTACTTTTTTGTAGTGAGCCAGAAGTTTTCGGTATTTTGTTAGGTTTTCGTTTGTTTTGTTTCTTTTCTATCCTTTTTCTTTTTCCTAAGGTTTCGCTTGACTTCTTTATTTGTTCATTATACTAGGATTTATTTGTTTTAGATCTTTAATGTAAACATTTTTTGTGGGGTTATTTCATCTGCTAATTTAGTAGTCCTATTTACCCATTCAGTTGTAGCATTGTTACTATCTCTGTAATTGAAATTCATTAATTCTGCCTGTAATTGTCCTTTAGTATTTCAATATTATAGGGTGGGCAATACTTGAATTTCAATTGGTTCTTCCTTTGATTTTCAGTTGGACTGCATGCTTAATAGTGGATTGTATAAGGAAGTGATCTGACCATGGGATTGGGAATAGTCGTGTTTATATTCTCTAGCGAATTAGTGCTGATGTATGTCACGTCTAATGAATGACCAGCTTTGTGTGTTGGTTTGCCTGTGATTAATTTGAAGCCCAATGCATTCATTATGTCATTCAGTGTTTGGCATGTATTAGATAGTGGATTGACGTCCATGTGAAGGTTAAAAATCTCCTAGTATGATTGTTGGTTTTGCTGAATTTAGGTGAGTGTAAAGAATTCTATTAATGGGGAAATGTTTAACTCCAGGAGACTAGGTGGGCAGTAAATGAGGCATATTTGCATATGGTTAATGTCAAAAATTGCAATTTCATGATTCATTGGGGTGTGATTGGCAGTAGTTTACATTTTAATTTGTTCTCTATTATTAGCATTAAGCCTCCACCTCTTTTATTTATTCTAGGAATCGAGAAAAAATCATAGTTTTTATTTGCTATCTGGTTTTTTAAACTGTATCTGATTTTTTTAGCCAGAATTCTGTGATGGCAATAAAATTAGGTTTTACGTCATACAACAGGTCTGTGATAATGGAAAATTCTTAGTCACTGATTGTGCATTCATTAGTAGAAATGTTATCATTACTATGCTATTTATATTGATATTGTTAGTTCTTTATGGCTATATCAGGTTATTTAGACTCACGTTCTGTGTTTTCCTTGTATTGTGATAGTCTATGCATTTTCTCTTGGTGTTTTATCCATACTTACCCTTGTTTAAGCATACTTGAATAGGATATGTAGTTTTTTGTCTATAGCCATGGTCGTCTTGTATTGGTTGTCTGTTAGTATTACTCAGGGTGTACAAAGGGGCCATGCCCCTTTATCGTGCTCCTTGGTGTGCGACCCTGGCGCTTGGCGCCTTCGGGCTAGAACCCGTGCTTTTTATCCCGCCCCCTCCCCCCGGGCACTGTGGTGACGTCAGCAGCATCGGCCTGGGGGGAGGAGCACGGTCCAGCCTTCCGGGGGGGCCTCGCGAGTGAACAGAGGTCCTACGGAGATCAGACAGCCTGTAAGAGGAAAAAAAGCAGCTGGAGAGAAACAGAAAAAAACGAGTCGGTTAGATGTTTGTTTTTTTTTAGAGCCTTTGATGTTTGTGGGACAGGCAGGCATGGCACAGCTGTTCCGGGATGGAGCCCGCGCTTTTATCCCCCCTGGCGTGCTGATAGTAACTGTGCTGTTCGTACGTATGACTGTGCATGATAAACTGCTCCCCAAAACCCAACTCACTCCCACAAACCTCACCCCAAGTTCATAATTCCCCCTCTAACAGTGGTATAAATGTTCAAAAATCAGTGGACTTCCACAGAGGCTCTCTCTCTCCTCTCCTATCTAGGGGTGTGCATTGTTTGCAACGTATTGGCAATCCACAAACATATATGTCCATATTTGTTGTATTCGTGGGGTTGTGAAACGTATCGTTGATTCCCCATGAATATAACATATCATCCATTTCATACGTTTGGTGCCGCACGCTTTTCGTAGCGGCCATTTGAAATTGAGAGAACGCCATTTGGGTGTATCCATAGCCAAAAACCAGCCCTTTCCTGTGAGTCTTCAGTGACATCACAGCCCTGTCAGAGTGGGTCGGACAGGTTGGCAAGGAGACCAGAATGCAATGTATCAGCGAAAGAATTTTTGCAATGCAGCCAATCGCGCTCTCATTCAGTGGTCGGTGACATTTTTCCTGATGACCCAGCACTATATATACTTAAGCACGCAGCTTGCCATGCACTTTCTTTGCAGGGATGATCTGGAGAGGCCGGGAGGTGGTCTATCTCTGCGGAAAGCGGCTACACTCAGAGCTAGTCTGAGTTCTCAAATCTGTATTCAATTGCTAGCTAGGCTAGTTACTTAGATAGAAAAAGATATTTGTTCTTCATTTGGCTGCAGTGCCAGCTAGCCCTGTTTTGTTTTGTTTTGTTTTGTTTTGTTTTTAAGCACCTTTTTTGGTTGATCTGAGATGGTCTCTCTGTGCCACGGAGTGAAGCTGCTAGAATTTGCTAGTTTGCTAGAATTTCCATTGAAAAATATATTTCATAGATTTTCCTGCTGTGCCAATTCCAGCTTTTTTGTTAACTGCATTTTTTAATTGAACTCACTCAGTCTCTCTGTGCACTGGGCATCAGTGCCAGTGGGCACTGGGTAGTTTGCAGACTCAAGTATATTTGGACAGTGGGTGTTTGTGAAGCCAAATCCCCAGTGGGCCTCTTTTGAGGTTAGAAGCTCGGTGTGTGCACACACATTACATAAGTGCATATCAAGGCACTGTGCCTGTGGGCATCCAGTTTTGCAGACTCAAGTATATTGGGACAGTGGGTGTTTATGAAGCCAAATCCCCAGTGGGCCTCTTTTGTAGTTACAAGTTCGGTGTGTGCACACACATTACATTAGTGCATATCAAGGCACTGTGCCCGTGGGCAGCCAGTAGGCACTAGGCAGTAGGGATGTGAATCGTTTTAGGACGATTAAAATTATCGTCCGATAATTTTAATATCGTCTTAAACCGTTATGGAACACAATACAATACAGATTCTAACGATTTATCGTTATAAATCGTTAGAATCGTGAGCCGGCACACTAAAACCCCCTAAAACCCACCCCCGACCCTTTAAATTAAATCCCCCACCCTCCCGAACCCCCCCCCAAATAACTTAAATAACCTGCGGGTCCAGCGGCGGTCCGGAACGGCAGCGGTCCGGAACGGGCTCCTGCTCCTGCATCTTGTCGTCTTCGGCCGGCGCCATTTTCCAAAATGGCGCCGAAAAATGGCGGCGGCCATAGACGAAAAAGATTGGACGGCAGGAGGTCCTTCCGGACCCCCGCTGGACTTTTGGCAATCTCGTGGGGGTCAGGAGGCCCCCCACAAGCTGGCCAAAAGTTCCTGGAGGTCCAGCGGGGGTCAGGGAGCGATTTCCCGCCGCGAATCGTTTTCGTACGGAAAATGGCGCCGGCAGGAGATCGACTGCAGGAGGTCGTTCAGCGAGGGTTCCGGCGCCTCGCTGAACGACCTCCTGCAGTCGATCTACTGCCGGCTCCATTTTCCGTACGAAAACGATTCGCGGTGGGGAAATCGCTCCCTGACCCCCGCTGGACCTCCAGGAACTTTTGGCCAGCTTGTGGGGGGCCTCCTGACCCCCACGAGACTTGCCAAAAGTCCAGCGGGGGTCCGGAAGGACCTCCTGCCGTCCAATCTTTTTCGTCTATGGCCGCCGCCATTTTTCGGCGCCATTTTGGAAAATGGCGCCGGCCGAAGACGACAAGATGCAGGAGCAGGAGCCCGTTCCGGACCGCTGCCGTTCCGGACCGCCGCTGGACCCGCAGGTTATTTAAGTTATTTGGGGGTGGGGGATTTAATTTAAAGGGTCGGGGGTGGGGTTTTAGGGGGTTTTAATGTGCCGGTTTTTCGATTTTTCGATTTTTCGATTTTTTAACGATTTTTCACGATTTTTCACGATATTTTACCCCCCCAAACGGCAACAATACGATTCCCTCCCCCTCCCAGCCGAAATCGATCGTTAAGACGATCGAGGACACGATTCACATCCCTACTAGGCAGTGACATTAAATCCATAATGTCAGGGAAAGCTAGATGTGGACGAGTGATTTGGACTGGCAGAGAAGGTACTAGTGCCAGTCCCCCATTAAAGTTAAAAAGGGACCTGCTGCAATCTAAATGCTTCGGAAGGGCAGGCAGTTCCATCCATGATGCATCGCCACCACCTGTTTCTGACCCTGAGGTTTTAGAGGTGAGGGAAGGGGAGGCTGAGTCATACAAGACAAAATAGTGACACATTTTATTTTTTTACTGAATGATGGTATAGGAAAGTTATTAAATAAATAAATAAACAAACAAACAAACATAAATAAATAAATAAAATAAATTTGGAATGATGAAAGATGAAAAAAGAGTAGATTTGTACCATGTTCTCTCTACCTAGCTTGATTGCAGCTAGGTAGATAGTGTATCAAGCTAGGTAGAGAGAACATGGTACAAATCTACTCTTCTTTCACCTTTCATCACTCCAAATCACATTAATCTTCACTGATAGTAACTGTGCTGTTCGTATGTATGACTATGCATATAAAATTGCTCCCAAGGAACCCCCCCCCCCCCCCCCACAAACCTCATCCCAAGTTACTAGTGCCCCCTCTTACAGTGGTATAAATAGTTAACTGTTTGATGAGCCTATACAGAGATTTTCTCTCTCTCTCTCCTAGGTTACTTACACAGCCAATTTTCAATATCTACTCTATTACATAAGCAAGGCCTTCATCTATAGGTACAAGGATAACTTGAGTAATTACATAACACTTTTTAAATATGTTAAAGATGTCTTCCTAAAGTACATTTCCCTGGGAGTGAGCTACAAGAAATAAATCAACCAATGGGGAGCTGATGAGTATTTGTGACCCAGATTGGCCTCTATCAGAGATAGGATGCTGGGCTCAATGGACCTTGGTCTGACCCAGCATGGCTGTTCTTAGGTTCATCTAGCACTCCTTTCATAATTTAAAAGGATTTTCATGCACTTTATAGCTCAGGTGCCATGGAAGTATTCATTCTGCAAACTTCATGAGCTATGCGTAGGACTAAACATCTGAATGTGTTCAGATCATTACACTTCTTTCTCATACTCTAATAAAAGACTGTTTGAGCCAGCCTAGGGAATTTTAGCTCTGTCTTCCAGAGATTTCCCCCTATTCATTTATTTTGTGCATACTTCCGAATTTTACAGAGCACAAGCTAATCAGAACTGAAATGGTATAGACTTGTAGGAAATGTGATTGGAGATTGGGACTAAATAAAAAATTTGTTGAAGATTGACTCAGCTGTTTAATTATTGCTCTGATAACTGAACATAACAAAAATTAGTGCCATCTTTTTTTGTAGTTTATGAAAAAATACTTCTCAAGGAAAGGTTGGATGGAAAAAAAAAGATTTATTTGAAAACTAGAAAATTATGTAATTTGATAAGAAAAATGCCAAACTGATTTCCTAGGTAGGGCTTGAGTCACATTTATTTCCATAATTTGCATTTTGATTTGAACTTTTGGCATAAATGAGAGATACATGCAAAATGGCACATGTTAATGGCTGTATCCTGCAAAAGAAATGGGGGGAGGGAAGGGTAATGAAGATCAATGTGGGGAGGGAGTTCCAAATGAATCAAGTAAATTCGAGGGAGGGACAAAAAAATCAAGTGTATGTAGTCACATAAATCAAGTGGCATTTAGAACACATTGGGATGGATTTTAAAAGGCCTGTGCATGTAAATCCCAGGGTTTACGTGCATGGCCAGGTCTTGCGCATGCCGCGTGAATTTTCAAGGGTGTCCGGCCTTGCACATAAACCCCGGAACGTGCACAAGTGCTAGGCCTCTTCAAAGGGGCGGGGTGAGGGGCGGGGTCTGGGCGAGGAAGGGCAGGGGAGGGCCAGGACAGTACTATTGCATGCTATCCTGATGACTCGCATGCCGGTCAGCTGCCAGCACGCGCAACTTAGTTCAGCTCCGGGCCTGAAGTAAGTTACGAAACAAAACAAATAGATTGGTAGGGTTTAGGGGATGGGGAGGAGAGGGGAAGAGGGAGGGAGTTTAGGGAGGGGGGCTAAAGAAGTTCCCTCCACTCCTTAATTAGAGCAGGCTGGGAGGGAACTGGGGAAGGCCAAATTGCGTCGCCGTACAGAAATTGCAAAAGTTGAACCCCCCCCCCCCTTGTGCGCTCCTCCCACACATGTGAATGCATGTTATAAAATCAGCACATCCATGTGCATGTGCCGGGAACCGCATGCACATGGACTCACGTGCATATGTTTGAAAATCTACCCCTAAGAGTCCTGGGCTAACACTACTAGAACAAACTTTTATCTAGCATAGATTGTCCAGAACACTGAGTGAGATCCTCATAGGAGACTTTCATTTGCACCCTCCATCCCTGACAGACATAGGATCGGTAACAATGACTATGGCAAAAGCTTTCTTGAGAATTGCTCCCAAGATTTGGAATGAGCTCCTAAAGGATATTTGCTGGGAAACAAATTATTTATCTTTCAGTTGCAAATTAAAAACCCAGCTTTTTAACTGATCTGGTCTTGCAGGGAATTTTTAATTATGGCATTTTTCTGGTTTATCATATTTATTGCTCTTAGCACTGATTACTTAGAGGTCCATATTTGCACTATTTGTCTGGCTAATTTTGGACTTATCGCCTCTGTGCTATTTTTCGCATTGCACGCTGATTAATCCACTGCAGTTCAGGCAGGAGAGATTGAAATAGAAACCAATATGAAAGTTTAATATTTATACCACTATAAGAGGGGGCACCAATAACTCAAGGTGAGGTTCGGGGGTGGGGTGGGGTAGGTTTTGGGGGCAGTTTTACATATACAGTCAGAGTTAAGAACAGCAAAGTTAACATCGGTGAAGATTTTCTGTCATTTTGAGTGATGAAAGGTAAAAGAAGAGTTGATTTGTACAATGTACTCTACCTAGCTTGATGCACTCTCTACCTAGAGGTGCACGTGCCATCTTATTCCTCCCAGGAGTCCACACCACAGCAGTGCCCAGCTCTCGGAATGGCCCACAAGTAGGCCACCCAAAGATATGCCACCCCAACCAGCCAAAAACCCAGGTAAGGACCATGAGGCCCCAAGTTGTAAAGGTTAAAACATTTCACTCAAAGATGACGTGTCCAAACAAGTCAGGCCAGTCCTCGCTACAGTGTTTCTGTGCCGGCTAGATGGAAGATGCCTGCTATGCCCATCCTGACTACAGAGTTCCTGTACTGGCTAGATGGAAAACACCTGCTGTATCCATCCTGACTACAGAGTTTCAGTTCCAGCTAGATGGAAGACACTTGCTTGGCCCATCCTGACTACAGAGTTCCTGTGCTGGCTAGATGGAAGATACCTGCTAGGCCCATCCTGACTACAGAAATCCTGTGCCAGCTAGATTGAAGATGCCTGCTAGGCCCATTCTGACTATAGAGTTCTTAGATGGAAGAAGACTCCAGGGCCCATCCTTACAGAGTTCCTGTGCTGGTTTGCTGAAGGGGATGGTTTACTGTCAGTGTCTGCCTGTGTGGTCCTGCTGCTTACTTGTTATGCCCTCCTCTAGGCTCTGCTAGTAGTCCTGCCTCCTTGATGCAGTCTCCAGTCATGGTCCTGCTGATGTCTCTTCTTATTTCATCCTGCTGCTGGTGTCTCTTCTCTATTTATCCTGCTGCTGGCTCCATTCTGGTTTCTCTTCTTATCTCATCCTTCTGCTGCCTCCATGCTGGTGTCTCTTTTCATCTTATCCTGCTGCCTCCTCTATGCTGGTATATCTTCTCATTTCATCCTGCTGCTGCCTCCATACTAGTGTTTCTTCTCATCTCTTCCTGCTGCTGTCTCCATACTGGTGTCTCTTCGCATCTCATCCTGCAGCTGCCTCCATCCTGCTGACTCATCTCCTGGGGATCCTGCCTCCATGCTGTGTTCTCCAGTCTTTGTCTTGCTGCCTCCTTGCTGCCTTCTCTGGTCCTGGTTCTGTTGGCTCTATGCTGTGCTGACTGGTCCTGGTCCTGCTGCCTGCTACTTGAACTTTGCTGCTGTGGCCCTAAGGCAGTCCCCTTTGAGTGCACTCTTTCAACATGGACTGTCTAGGCCTTCTCTAAACTTTGCTGCTGTGGCTCTTAGTCTGTACTCTTTGAGTGAATTCTTTCAACATGAACTGTTTGGGCCTTTTCTGTACTTTGTTTTCATAGCCCTTATACTATCCTCTCTGAGTGCATTCTTTCAACATGGACTATCTGGACCTTCTATAAACTTTGCTGTCATGGCACTTAGACTGTCCCTTTTAAGTGCACTCTTTGAACATGGACTGTCTAGGCCTTTGCTTGCCATCACATTCTTGTGCTGGTATCAGCTCGAACATTAGAGCTGTACTATAGCTATTGAGTTGCCACTTTCACTTTCTAGGTTCTTTGTGGTAATCATGATTTTCAAAAAGGATAAGATCATAATACTGTATATTAGAGAAGTGCATTTATTTTTGCTGAATTAGACAAACAGTCTAATTTCAGTTAGTCAGCCAGAGTGACTCACTGCTCTCTTGATTAACAAATGTTGATACCTCATCAAACCAAATCACACTACCTTAATACCTTTCCAAGGTGAGTAACTGAACTGAACTTTTCAACCTTTTTACTTAGGTATACACTGCTCCTAGCTTATTTCTAGCTTCTGGCTACTTTGCTTTTGTTTTTAATATACAAACACTCTAACTTCTGCTTATTAGCTGCCTTACAGACTATTAAAAATAAACACACATCTCCCGCTACAGCTGGGAGATACGGTATCGAGAAGTAAAGTGCAAGAAATAAAGGAGATTACTCCTAAGAAACTTACATTAGAGGAAATGGGACTGATGATTATGAAAATGCAGAAATCTATAAATAATCTAACTTCGAATGTGCAGGAAGTATTGAATAAGAATGTTTGCATGCAAGGAAGTATAGAAAGTTTAGAGAAGAATATGAATGTAGTAGATGAGAAAATGGGAGAAATAAAGAAAACGCAGGTGAACTTAATAAAATCAATTCAAGAACATGAAGGAAAGTTAGAAATGATTGAGAATCAGAATAGGAAATTAAATTTGAGAATACTAAATTTTCCCTTAGTCCATCTGGTAACTCCAGTGGACTTATTTAACAGCTATTTAAAAAACATACTAAAGTATTCTGAAAATTCATTTCCTAAGGTATCAAAAGCTTACTTTTTACAACAACAAAGTAAGGAGAAAAATGATTTAAAATCTATAGAAAGTCTCAACCTGACGGATTTTTTTGGAAAAATCATATGAAGCTAATATCGAAAATAGAGCAACCCTCTTAGTACAGTTTGTATCCCATTCAGAGAGAGATGAAGTGTTAAAACTTCATTTCAGACAACAAAAACTAAACTTCTATGGGGCTCCAGTGAGAATATTTCTGGATATTATTCAAACAACACAGATAAGGCGTAAAAACTTTGTAGCACTTAGAAAAGAAGTTCAAGATAAAGGAGCACAATTCTCCTTACGATACCCTTGTAAGTGTTACATTAAATATCAAGGAAACTCATACATCTTTAATTTTCCTGATCAATTACGCGCTTTTCTTGATACACACTCCTAAAGGTTGTACTTAGGGGGGAAAAAGGGATGTATTTACATGAGGGAGTACAAGGAGAATTTCTAAGACATTATAAATCTTATGTATTGCTCCAATAGTTATATTTGCTTCTTGTCAATGTTTACTAATTATACCTTAATATTCCTTAGAAATGATACTAATATGAAGGGATTTTTTGTAATTGAATGTGAATTCTTTGATTTATGTTCTACCTTGGTATCAGAATTACTGTTTGTGATAATTATAAGAAATGCAATAAAAAAAAATTAAAAAAAAAAATAAACACACTAACTACTGCTTACTAGCTGCCTTACTGACTAACTATTTAAAAATACAGTCTGTTTTGTTTATTCGCTGCCTTACTGACTATTAAAAGCACAAACACACAAACACACTAAATAGTATTCCCAAATAGTTAACTTTGCCCCAATACTTTTAAAACAGAAAATTTCCCAAACAAAAACTTACTAATTCCTTTCAACCACCAGCAAGATGATCCTGTCCTCTCAGTGCTCTCACTGAATTGCCTGAAAATTGTACAGGAGGCCTAAGAAGCATTTTGCACTCACTCGGGCCAACAAATAAGAAGTTGTCCAGGTAATGTGTGATGTTATCGATGCTATAATGCCGGACCAACACCCCAGTGTGGGAAAAAGCTGAGCAGTTCAAAATAGGCACAAAAAACACCAAGCAGCCGATAAGTACTAGAACCCCTTTGATGCCTCTTACTCCCATCCCGAGCATAAATTGCCCCAAAGCTCTCACCACTTCCTCTTTATAGATCAATTCTTGACTCAAAACCTGAAAAAATGGCCGCAGTTTGATTTATTTTCTGTGGGCCTGCATGCTCGGGTACAGCTTTCTGGTTCCAGAAGGTGCCCAGCCACCAGCAAATGTTGCACCAATCTGTCCAGCCTCTGGGGAGTTTTAACTTGCAGGGTACTGACCTGACTTCTACTATATCTCGGTTTTTCTTACCACTAAGAATTATCCATGTTTATTTCATGTAGTCTTGAGGTCAATTGCAAAGGGTTGTACACTGCTTTTATTTTGTCAGAGGGAGAGGTAAATTTGCCTTTATCAATCCCTGAATGGAACTGAAGCCATGCCTCCCTGGTTCAGGGCCCATTGCACTGACCACAGGCTACTACTCCATGCCTGTCTTAAACTCTTGCTCCTGGAGAGTGTTTTCTGAATGCTGTATTCTTTCCATGAAACAATATTCTCTGAAAAAATTCCTGAAAATTATTCCTGAATCTACATTTGAAGCCTCACATCCCATCCACCAGTTTCCAAACCTCTTGTTCATTCACTCCCTTGGGTCAAGCACCAAAGTGGCCCCAGACCAGAGCCCAGAACCCCCATGTCCATCAGTCCTTGATCCCCTCTCGGCCCTCCTGAGGCTAGAGAACCGGGGATGGCAACCCCCTCCCATACCACGTAGTAATTCCAGCAATTGAGAAGTCACCCTGAGGAGTGGGGATGCATTTTATGTGCCCCCCGATACAGCCTCCCATCCACATCATGAATCCTGCCACAGGAGGAGTCCTGTACGTGCACTCTTCCCCTGTACTGTCCTCCTCCCCTCCTAGGCTGCACAACGAATCCAGGAGATCTCCGATGAAAAAGGAATGAAAGTCCTCTGCATGGAGAGTGAGGAAAGTGTCTGGCATTTCTTGAGCCCCATCACTTGGGCCTCTCCTGGCCCCTGCCAGCCCAGATCATGGGGGGGGGGGACGGAAGACCAGCCAAAGGACTCTCCAGCTTCACCGCAGCATCATCAGCTGCGCACTAACCGGCCCCCTGTCCGTCTCGACAAACCTGAGTCAGTTTACCCAGCGCTGAACAGCCCCGCCAGCTGAGAGCATGACGAGAAGCTCCTGTACAGTCGAAGCCTCAACCCTGCGTCCCCCTCCCCACCTCAGCTGCGTTCGGCACCATCAATCACCCACTCTTCTCACATGGTGGCAGCCTCAACTAGCAACAACCCACCGCCAATAGCTGCACCTGCAGTCCAGCCCAGGTCCAAGCCGGCACCATCTTAATAGATTGACTAATACCCACTTTCTACCTCCCTCTCTATTTACCTAAGCTGGATTCAAACTCACAGCCCTTGGCACTCAGAGCACAAAAGCCTCCCTGCCTAAGTCACCAGGACAGGAAGCATTGCATGAGGCTCTGAGCACAAGCAGCACAAACTCCACCTCGGCTCAAGATCAAGGGGGCCCCGCAGATCCGCCAAAACCCCATCCCCCCTCCACCTTCTAGGGTGTTTTAATAGTGAAGGGACTTGCCCAAGGTCACAAGAAGTGGGAACAGGATTTGAACCTCAGCTTCCCTGGTTCATAGGCCACTGCTCTAACAACTAGGCTACTCCTCTGTCCTGTCCCTGAACACCACTGCTGGCCCATATGTCCACAGGCCGCCAATAGGGAAGCATACATAGAACCCTAAAGGTCATTATCTCTTCCAAGAAGCAAGTTCCTTCCCAAACTAGCCTCCCCATGTCCTGTTGCACTTTCCAAAATGATTGCTGCTGCCTCAAACCTGCCCATACCTAAAATGGTCACTGGGTGAAAATTCCCTTCCACTACAATGGCCACCGCTTTACCCTTGTGCCCTGAATAATGATGGCTGCTTTTTTTGTCTACAACTGGCCCTATCTCCTGTCGACCACTGGGCTACTCCCAGTAGAAGACCCGGTGGTCAACTTTTCCTGCCTCCTGATCGCTATCTCTACAGCGCACACTGTCCTTTTGCCTCGGCCGTTCCTACACAGCAAAAACTGCAGCACCCACAACTGGCGAGTCCTGATTCGTATCCTAGTCGCTGCCTTCCGCATGACCCCCCAACCACTGGCAGCCAACAGATGCTGCTGAAACCACCCTTTGTGCCTTGGCCAACCCCAGCAGGGGCGGCAAAATCACCCCAATGCAAAGCCGCACCGTACCTGGCTCTGCACCCCGCCCCCCCCCCCCCCCCCCCCCCCACTGGGAAAGAACTGCCAGATATGTTGAAGAACACAGCAGCTACATTACATCCCTGCCAGCAGACGCATAAAAAGGTTAAGCAGGGAAGGAAGAGGCCAGATGCGCCTCGGTCGCAACCCTTTAAAGGAGCCATGACATTACTGTGCGACCGCTCCTCCCACCCTTCCTCCTGCCCAGTCGCGCCATCACCCCCAATAGCAGAATGAAGGGGGTCCATGCCGGTGCTTGGATGCAACTGGGCCGCTACACATAGCGCAAGGTTACTTGTGGGCTCAGAGCATGGAGGTGCAGGTCCACTCATTTTTCTTCACAACTATTTAACCATTTTGCAAATTTTCGTACTTCATCTGTTTCCTGATCATAACAATAAGAACATAAGAAATTGCCTTGCTGGGTCAGACCAAGGGTCCATCAAGCCCAGCATCCTGTTTCCAACAGACACCAAAACCAGGCCACAAGAACCTGGCAATTACCCAAACACTAAGAAGATCCCATGCTACTGATGCAATTAATAGCAGTGGCTATTCCCTAAGTAAACTTGATTAATAGCCATTAATGGACTTCTCCTCCAAGAACTTATCCAAACCTTTTTTGAACCCAGCTACACTAACTGCACTAACCACATCCTCTGGCAACAAATTCCAGAGCTTTATTATGCGTTGAGTGAAAAAGAATTTTCTCTGATTAGTCTTAAATGTGCTAATTGCTAACTTCATGGAATGCCCCCTAGTCCTTCTATTATTCGAAAGTGAAAATAACCGAGTCACATCTACTCGTTCAAGACCTCTCATGATCTTAAAGACCTCTATCATATCCCCTCTCAGCCGTCTCTTCTCCAAGCTGAACAGCCCTAATCTCTTCAGCCTTTCCTCATAGGGAAGCTGTTCCATCCCCTTTATCATTTGGTTGCCCTTCTCTGTACCTTCTCCATCGCAACTATATCTTTTTTGAGATGCGGTGACCAGAATTGTACACAGTATTCAAGGTGTGTTCTCACCATGGAGCGATATAGAGGCATTATGACATTTTCCGTTCTATTAACCATTCCCTTCCTAATAATTCCTAACATTCTATTTGCTTTTTTGACTGCTGCAGCACACTGAGCTGACGATTTTAAAGTATTATCCACTATGATGCCTAGATCTTTTTCCTGGGTGGTAGCTCCTAATATGGAACCTAACATCGTGTAACTACAGCAACGGTTATTTTTCCCTATATGCAACATCTTGCACATGCCCACATTAAATTTCATCTGCCATTTGGATGCCCAATCTTCAAGTCTTGCAAGGTCCTCCTGCAATGTATCACAGTCTGCTTGTGATTTAACTACTCTGAATAATTTGTATCATCTGCAAATTTGATAACCTCACTCGTCGTATTCCTTTCCAGATCATTTATATATATATTGAAAAGCACCGGTCCAAGTACAGATCCCTGAGGCACTCCACTGTTTACCCTTTTCCACTGAGAAAATTGACCATTTAATCCTACTCTCTGTTTCCTGTCTTTTAACCAGCTTGTAATCCATGAAAGGACATCGCCTCTTATCCCATGACTTTTTAGTTTTCGTAAAAGCCTCTCATGAGGGACTTTGTCAAACGCCTTCTGAAAATCCAAATACACTACATCTACCGGTTCCCCTTTATCTACATGTTTATTAACCCCTTCAAAAAAATGAAGCAGATTTGTTAGGCAAGACTTCCCTTGGGTAAATCCATGTTGACTATGTTCCATTAAATCATGTCTTTCTATATGCTTTACAATTTTGTTCTTGAGAATAGTTTCCACTATTTTTCCCGGCACTGAAGTCAGGCTCACTGGTCTATAGTTACCTGGATCGCCCCTGGAGCCTTTTTTAAATATTGGGGTTACATTGGCCACCCTCCAGTCTTCAGGTACAATGGATGATTTTAATGATAGATTACAAATTTTAACTAATAGATCAGAAATTTCATTTTTTAGTTCCTTCAGAACCCTAGGATGCATACCATCCGGTCCAGATGATTTGCTACTCTTTAGTTTGTCAATCTGGTCTACTACATCTTCCAGGTTCACAGTGATTTCGTTCAGTTCGTCTGACTCATCACCCCTGAAAACCATCTCTGGAACTGGTATCTCCCCAACATCCTAATTTGTAAACACGGAGGCAAAGAATTCATTTAGTCTTTCTGCAATGGCCTTATCTTCCCTAAGAGTCCCTTTAACCCCTCTGTCATCTAATGGTCCAACCGACTCCCTCACAGGTTTCTTGCTTTGGATATATTTAAAAAAGTTTTTATTATGAGTTTTTGCCTCTATGGCCAATTTCATTTCAAATTCTCTCTTCGCCTGTCTTCAGGGAAGCAAACCAATTTGGCAGTGCAATAATAATGGGAGATTTCAATTACCCCAATATTGACTGGGTAAATGTAACATCAGGACTTGCTAGAGACATAAAGTTCCTGGATGCCACCTTGGTGGGGGTATGGCACTTTATGTCCGGGAGGGTATAGAGTCCAACAGGATAAAGATCATACAAGAGACTAAATGCTCAGTAGAATCTATATGGGTAGAAATCCCATGTGTGTTGGGTAAGAGTATAGTGATAGGAGTATACTACCGTCCACCTGGACAAAATGGTCAGACAGATGATGAAATGCTAAGAGAAATCAGGGAAGCAAACCAATTTGGCAGTGCAATAATAATGGGAGATTTCAATTACGCTCCTGCTGTCAACACTGAAGGTACGCATTTACATTGCATAATTTCTCATTAGCAGCCTGTATTGTTCCGTTCGTGATGTATGTTATTTTATTATAGATTAAACTTTCGCTGTGGTCCCTCCTGATGCAGCTTACCCGAAACACGGACCGTGTCGGGGGACTTTAATTGTTGTTTCGCTTGATTACCTGGAATGGAGTTGCCTCAACTAAATGAACTTTGAATGATTCACGTTACAATAAAAAATATATTTGAAGTTTCAATGGAACTAGATGTTTTGTCCTGCACCATGTTTATGTGAGTACTTGCTTATATGCAAGGTTGGCTTCTGTTGATTTTGGAGATTTCAATTACCCCAATATTGACTGGGTAAATGTAACATCAGGACTTGCTAGAGACATAAAGTTCCTGGATGTAATAAATGACTGCTTCATGGAGCAATTGGTTCAGGAACCAACAAGAGAGGGAGCTATTTTAGATTTAATTCTTAGTGGAATGCAAGATTTGGTGAGAGAAGTAACGGTGGTGGGGCCACTTGGCAACAGTGATCATAATGATCAAATTTAAACTAATAACTGGAAGGGGGACAATAAGTAAATCTGCATCTCTAACACTAAATTTTAAAAAGGGAAACTTTGATAAAATGAGAAAAATAGTTAGAAAAAAAACTGAAAGGTGCAGCTGAAAAGGTTAAAAGTGTTCAACAGGCATGGACATTGTTTAAAAATACAATCCTAGAGGCGCAGTCCATATGTATTCCGCGCATTAAGAAAGGTGGAAGGAAGGAAAAACGATTACCGTCATGGTTAAAAAGGTGAGGTGAAAGAGGCTATTTTAGCCAAAAAAAACATCCTTCAAAAACTGGAAGAAGGATCCATCTGAAGAAAATAGGATAAAACATAAGCATTGTCAAGCTAAGTGTAAAACAGGCTTGACAATGCTTATGTTTTATCCGATTTTCCAGAGGTCCACCTAAGCCCAGGCAGTCCGGGAATCCAAGGGCTCAACCCACGGAGCCCCCGAGCCAATATTGGTGAAGCTCCAGCTAGCCTCTGTCTCCTCGTGTGCTCTGCCTCTTGGCAGCAGGCGCCCTCTGGTCGCCTGCGCCAGGCCAAGGGTCCATCTCCAGCGCAACAAAATCTATTTGGAACACCAAAAAGCCTGAAGGAAACAAAAACTTTGTTTACCAGTGTATCCTGCAGCACATACATCTAGAAAGTATTGAAAAAGGGGCAAAGTGAGGGCATGATCTGGGTGAGGCATAGGCATTTCGGGTTATGAACCTGAGATGTGTACTTTTATACTTATGTGACCCTGCACATGCTGAGGCCCCCTGCTGTGTATTTTTACTTCTTCTATGGATGATGTGTAAGTTAAAATTTAAATAAAATTAGGCAAATATGTGGGGTTTTAAGGATCAGGGATAAATGGGAGGAGTGAAAGCTATTAAACAAGGGGCGGTTAATAAATATACACAGCTATTTCAAAACTACCTTTTATAAAACCTTTGCCAAAAGAGACCGAGAAGAAATAGGACAATTGTTATTAAAGTCTGAGTATCCCCCAATAGATTTTTAAAAAATGGGATGAGCCACAGCTTCCTAAGTACTTCAAGAAGTTGCCCAGTACTTAAGGACAAATTAATGAATATTGCTAAGAATTAGAAACTAGGGATATGCATTCATTTAAAATGAATGTACAAACTGCAATGAATAAGGAAAATGTGTTTCATTTGGGGAGGCCCCAAAATGAATCGAATGCCCTCGAATGAAACTAACCTTATTCATTTTAAATGAATGCATCGGGCCTAAGCCTAGGGCATTGGCCAAGGCCCAAAGCAGAGGCTGCAGCCCACTCCCGAGCACAGTGCGAGTGCCTTGGCTAAGGCCCAGACTGATGCCGGGCCTAAGCTGAGACCCAAACACTCTCTCCCTCCAAACTTTAACTTGCCTAATCCATGGGTATCCATGGAAGTGAAAAGACTGGGGCCCAATGCCTGGGACTCGAACTGGACCCAGGCCCAACACCAAGGCCCATCCTGGAGGTTGGGTCCCAAAACCTGGGCCTCAGCATAGTCCAGAACCTGGGCCCAGACCCAATGCCATGGCCCGGTACAGATGGCAGGTCACAACGCCAGTGCCTAGCCTAGATTACAGGTCCTGCTGTCTGGGCCTGGGCTTGAGGTCAGGCCCAGGCCCAGAGCCCAGACCTCAGAGAAGCTCTGGTATTTTTATGGGTGCATAGGAGGGAAGGACGGGAGGCCTTGGGAGGCCCCATTTTTGTATTTTGTCCTTTTTTTTTTAAGTTTGATTCATTTTTTTCACACGAGTGAAAACACCTCCTGAAAACAAACTGAAAAATGAAAACTAATTTTTTTCCCTGATTACTCCTATTAGAAACATAGAAACTAGAGATGTGCTTCGGGTTTGTATATCGTGCCTGGCTTCATTTCGGGGCTCCCCCGTGGGAATTTCGTTTTTCCCACGGTTCGTGGGGTTTTTTCCGGGGGCCCTGATTTTCAGGTTTGCGCACGCTGACGGGAAGTTAGCGTGCGCTAACCCAAAAATGATTTTTTTCCAAAATTTTGGAAAAAATTCAATCATTTTTCAGTTCTCCCGAACCATTCTGAATTAGGCAATTTCGTTGAAATTATCATCTTTGTCACTGACTAAGTGCTATTCAATGATCACACAATAACACTAAATATTTATCACACACTTCAGAGTAGATATTAACCAGACGTTATAAAAGGGGACCACTGCCAGAAAGCACAGTGGAGATAAAAATGGTGGAGTTCTATTAGTATCAGCAGGAAATGCTGCAGTAAACATGAAATAGGCAAGAAAAGAGATGAAAGGAGGAGGAGAACAGAGGAAGATGAGAGAAAAAGGAGAGAAAAAGGATAGAAGGACAGGGAGGACAGAAGGAAGAGAGGAGAGGGGAGATGGAGATGGAGAAGAGAATTGATAGAAGAAAGAGAGAGAGAGAGACAGTAGAGGAGAGCAAGAAGACTGCCATGTTCCCTTGATCTTTAGAAAATGTCACACCTATCTACAGAGAGTTCTGTTTAAGGCTTGGGCAACATGGTAGGAACCAGCAAACCTGGCCTCCATATCTGGCACCAGTAAACTGGGTTCATAGCACACCTAGTACCTACATGTTCATGCTGTGGTAATCATCATTGCTTCAACAGATGAACTTCCTGGGTTCTTGGAGGAGCTAAGCCCGTCTAAGTACAATCAATATTCCCAATCACACTGGGGAAGTGAATGATCTCACAGAATCCACTTTGCACCTCCTGCTTCTCCTTCTGAATATATGGATATATTCCGTGTGTTGGATTGGTATTCATTTTCGTCCAAATTTTAAAAGGCCCGCGTGCGAAAAAATCGGGTGCACAATTTAGAACGGGCGCAGCCAAATGCGTATCCCCCAATAAGTACACAAGTGCCAGGCCTGCTGAAAGGGGCAGGGTGGGGCGGAAGGCAGGCTGGGACAGCATCCTTTATTGGAGCAGACTGGGAGGGAACTGGGGAAGCCCTACTCACGTCACCACGCGTATTATTCTAAAATTCCGCGCACCCCCCCCCCCCCCCCCCCCCCCCCCCCCCCCCCCCCCCCCCCCCCCCCCCCGTGTATGGAGCAGGCCACCTGCCCAGACATATATGTGTGGACATGAAAATCCGGCTCGCATGTGTGCACGGGAAATGTATTTTATAACATGCTCACGCTGACGCACCCATGTTCTACAATTGGCACGTCCATCTGCACACAGGAAACACGCGCAAGCCTTTTAAAATTGACCCCTTTATGTCTGGATGCATGATTTTATGATTTATTTTTATCAGTGGAAGCTGAATTTGTAATTGCTTGTTTTTGTGCTTGTCTTTGTTTTGCTTGTCAGTGTTATGTAGTTTTAATTATGGATTTGATTTTGTTATTCACCTAGCATGATGGATAGAGTGGGCTACAATTCTTATAATACATAAATATAGGCAACTACTTTGACAAAAGGGAACTGACCGAATCCTGTTCTGGCCAACTTCTCCCACCAAAGAATAGATACTGTATGAGTCAAGGCACTCTGAAAGGGATTGTTTTCCACAAACTTTTATATATTGCTTATAAAACAGAAAACATTTATTTATTTATTTTCACAATTTATAACCCACACTATCCAGATTCTAGGTGGGTAATACAAAATTAATATAAAGAAATTTCAAAACAAATGTAAAATATTAACAAAAAGTTAACAAAAGACACAATAAAACACATTAGGTGACTAGGAAGAGCAGCAGGGAGAAAAGGGAGAAAAGTTGGAAAGCTATGACCACAAATGCTCATAGTCTGAGCAATAAAATTCCAGACCTGCAGGTCTTAATAGTGGAAGCAGACATGGACATAGTTGCTGTGACAGAGACTTGGTTCACTGAGTCTAATGATTGGAATACTGCCATCCCAGCTATAACTTGATAAGGAAGGACAAAGAGCACAGAAAAGGGGGAGTAGCAGCTCTTTATGTCAAAAACAATATCCAAGCAATTGAATTGCAAGGGATGTGGCATAGGGAAGAAGCATTATGGGCTGTCCTAAAAACAAGGATGGTGTTTCCATTTCAATCGGTGTGATCTACAGACCTCCAACTTAAACAGAAGAACTGGACAGAGATCTGTTTGGAGACATCCAAAAGGTTGGAAGGAAGGGAGCCATAGTACTCATTGCAGATTTTAATCTGCCGGATGTGGCTGGAGTATCCCTTCTGCAGAATCTGCAAGAAGTAGAGAGATAGTGGATGCCCTGCAAGGGGGTTCTGCTCAAATAAATGGTAATGGAACCCATGAAGGAGGATGTGATACTCAATCTACTGCTCACAAATGCAGATAATGTCTCTAATGCCCAGGTAGGTGCCCACCTGAACACCAGTGATCACCAGACAGTATGGTTTGTTATAGCAATTAAGATAAAGAGAAGTCACACAAAGACCCGAGTGTTAAATTTCAAAAATACAAACCTTGTCAAAATGGGGACATTTCTGGAGAAAGAGCTAGAAGACTAGGAGATAATAGGTGAGTTGGAACAACAATGGGCCAAATTAAAGGGAGCTATTATAAAGGCAACATTTCGGCCCCCCGCCCCTCATTCCCTAAAGTATCGCAGGCCTGCGATACTTTAGGGAATGAGGGGCGGGGGGCCGAAATGGGGGGCGGGTCTGCGATCACTGCCGGTTTCGCACCCAATAGCGCCACCATAGAAGGTGTAGCTATTGAGTGCTAACTAGGACGCGAAAAAAGCCTTACCTTTTTGTCGTCTGCGGCGTCTTCGCAGAGTTGGCCCCGGTGACGCCCTGACTCCTCCTTTTCCGAGGCCGACTCCGCCCCCATCCTGGTATCACACACAATAAGGGACTTTTCGCGTGCGAGCCACTTGGAAAATAAGGCCCTATGTATTAGAAAAGTAAACAAGAGGAAGAGGAAAAAGAAACTTAAGTGTTCAAGAAATATAAAGTATCCCAAAAAGAGGAACACGGGGAAGAATCCCTGGTGAAACTGAGGGAGACGAAAAAAGAAATCAGGAAAGCAAAAGGTCAAGCAAAAGAGAGGATTTCCAAAGAGGTAAAGCGAGGTGATGAAACATTTTTCAGATATATCTGAGAAAAAAGGGAGGCCTGAAGTGGTATAGTGAAATTGAAAGGTGACAAGGAGCAAAGTGTGGAGAGAGAATGAAGAAATGGCAAAAATATTAAATAAATACTTCAGTTCAGTGTTCACTAAAGAAACCCTGGAGAAGGAACATTGCTGGTTAACAAGACTGTAGATGGAATGGGGTAGACATAACTCCATTTACAGAAGAGAATGTATGGGAAGAGCTAGGAAAACTAAAAGTGGACATGTCCATGGAGCTGGATGAGCTACAGTCCAGGATGCTAAGGAAGCTCAAATATGTGCTGGCAGGTCCACTGAAAGACCTGTTCAATAAATCCCTGGATTCAGGAGTGGTGCCGAGTGATTGGAGAAGAACGGTGGTGGTCCAACTATACAGGAGTAGTAGCAGAGAGGAGACTATATACTACAGGCTAGTTAGCCTCACCTCGGTGGTGGGAAAATTAATGAAGTCTCTACTGAAGGAAAAGATAATGAACTATCTACGATCCCATGGTTACTGGAACCAAGGATTCAGCAGGAGAAGATCCTGTCAGACCCAATCATTTTTTTAATCGGGTGACTAGAGAATTGAATCAAGGAAGAGTGCTCAATGTGATTTACTTGGATTTAAGAAAAGCTTTTGATACAGTCCCACATAGGAGGCTCATGAATAAAATGAGAAGTTTGAGAGTCAGTGCTAAGGTGGTGGAGTGGATTACAAACTAGTTGACTGACAGGAGACAGTGTGTAATGGTAAATGAAACCTTCTCTGAAAAGAGAATATATTGAGTGCCACAGGAATCGGTTTTGGGACTGGTTATGTTCAATTTCTTTGTGAATGACCTGGCAGAAGGGAAGACAGGTAAAGTTTGTTTGTGGATGATACTAAGATCTGCAACAGAGTGGACACTCCTGAAGGAGAAAAGAGAATGAAAAGTGATATAAAAAAGTTTGAAGAGTGGTCAAAGACCTGGCAACTGGGATTCAATGCCAAGAAGTGCAGAGTCATGCATCTAAGGTGCAGTAATCCAAAAGAGCTGTGCGTGATGGGGGGTGAAAGTTTAATGTTCACAGACTGGGAGAGGGACCTTGGGGTGACAGTGTCTGGCAATCTGAAGATGGTGAAGCAATGTAACAAGGTGATAGCTAAAGCCAGAAGAATGCTGGGCTGCAGAGAAAGATGATAACCAGAAAGAAAAAGGAGGTGATAATCTCCTTGTCCTTGTACAGGTCCTTGGTGAAAGCTCACCTGGAGTGCTGTGTTTAGTTCTGGAGACTATCTCATAAAGGATAGGGACAGGACGGAGGTGGCCCAGAACAAAGCAATCAAAATGGTATGGGATCTGTATCAGAAGACTTAGAGGCTATAAAATCTAAATATGTATACCCTGGAGGATAAGAGGTGCAGGGGAGATATGATACAGACCTTCAGATACCTGAAAGGTTTTAATGATGCATGAACTTCTAACCTTTTCCGAGGGAAAGCAGACCGTAGAATTGAATTGCTGGGAAGCAATCTGATCTTTGGAAAAAAAAAATACCCATGACTGATTATAAAAATTAGTGCATGCATCTGATTATGCATTCTGGACTACTAGACTCAGACACAATACTGTTGCATTTGTTTAACATTTTGCCATTATACTCGCTCCCTAGTCCACAGAGAGGCTTGCAAGTATACACTGCCATCTAGTGCTGTAACAAGATATTTGAAAACTCTATGGAGAAAATAGAACGTGTATGAGATTCTCAAGCATGGATTGCATCTCCTATAATAAATTCTTTCTTCCCTATCCCTGCTCGTTCCTCCCCTTCTTTTTTCTGCCATCCTTCTCTTCTAGAATCCCAGCATTGAACATAAAGTTTGACCCGCAAAAGTAAGCCATTTCTTCTTCTTAAGTAGTCTGAACCAGTCCTGGACAAATTTGAGGCTTGCAAAATATTCTTTGATTTGGTTTAGCATTTATGAACATCTCTTCACTTGCTATGATAGAATACATTTGATATGTTTAAGGGAAATAGTGAAATTGATATTGTTGTTATCATGTTGTATATAAGTAACAGAGTAAACATCTTCTTCTAAGAGTGTCACCCCCCTATAATGATAGTAACTTGAGAGATGTGTTCATTTTCTCCCCAGAAACTTCATTAAAGCTTGCACAAGCTCCTAAACATTTACAGAATTTGATGATGCTGATGTTCTGAGGAAATGATTTTTAAAAAATGCCCCTTTTAATACCAGTGAACATTGGAACTAATTGTGATTTATTAGTTCAGAGTGGGAAATCAGATTTTTGACTACTCTGTTAAAATTTACTGAGTCACAGCTGATTTGGGCCTTGGGGATCTGAGCCAATGTGCCAAATGGATATTAGTTGACTTATCGATTGCTTCTTAATTATAACTGGGTCGATATTTAAAGTGTTTTGTCTGGCTATGTTTGGACCTGGCAGAACAAATAACGGGATTTCAAAATCCTATCAGTTTGACAACCCCTGATATAGCCAGATAAGTTGTTAGCTGGTTACTTTTTTAACTGATTACATTCTTATCTGGCTATGTCGGGGCATTCCAGGGTGGAGCAGAGTTATCTCGCCAATAACTCTGTAGTTATTGGCTGGATATTGGCTAACTAATGTAGCCAGATAACTTTAGAACAGCTGAAGAGCAGTCCTAGAGTTAACCAGACAAACGTATCTGGCTAACTTAGATAGCTGGGTATATTCAATGATGTGCCCACACATCTGAATATCCAAGCTAAAAAGTGAATTTTCAAAAGTTGCGTGCTTAAAAATGAGCAGTTGTGAGTATAAAATTGCATATATGCGAGTATATGCTATTTTAGAAACCTTCATTCAGTTGCTTCTTGGCACTAGGAAATAAACTATTCACTGGGGTAGATTTTCAAGGATTTACGCGTGACCGCCTTATGCACATTGGACCAATTTTCAAAGGTCTGGTCACGTGCGTAAATCCCCGGCCCTTTGCCGTGTGCCAGAGGATAGTATGTCAGCATGGTTCCGGCGCATGCAACCTGCACCTGCCTCGGGGCAGGCGCAAAAGGTAAAATAAAGATTTGGGGACGGCTAGGCTAGGGCTAGGGGGCAGGTAGGTTAGGGGAAGGTGAATCAGGCATCCATATGTGCGCACTGGGTAGCACATGCACATTGACATGCGCGCATCTCTGAAAATCTACCCCAATGCTTGTTAGGGCCCAGACCCGTACCTCCAGGCCAGGGGTGGGCAATTAATTTTCCCATGGGGCCGCATGAGAAATTGGGATGGTTTTAGAGGGCCGGACTAATATAACTCAGTTCTCAATAGCCCTACTTATGAAAAGACAGCAGTTTACCACCAATGTATGTCCTCTGAGAAAACACAACAAATAAGACCGATACAAACGCTTACATGCTAGCAAAATATCTCATCTCGGTAACAGACACAGAACCGACCTAACATACTCCCAGGATCTGTAGTAATGCACATAAACTAATCCGCACACAGTTACACCTGTATTATGGAATACACTCAAACAGGAGCAACCCTATCTATGAAAAGGCAACACTACAAATATTAAATCAGGTCCTAAAAACCAATACACCTCTTATTAGGAAAACAGAACTAGCAAGCAGCTATATATCCCCACACAGAAATAATTGTAAAACTATACTAATAAGCAGAATAAATGTTTCAAAACAGCTATGAACATCCAATAATTAAAAACTCATAAAAACTATTAAACATTCTCCAAACACCAATAAAATATTTCAAAAAAGCAGACATCACACAATTAAAATGGCAGTCAAGAAAAATAAACTTAAAGCCACCTTTACTTACCCCCTCCAGCAGCTCTCCTACTCCCCTTCCCTGCAGGCCATGGCACACACCAGAAGCAGCAGTAGAAGCTAAGCTCTATACTTATGGTCCTCTTCCTTAGTGCCCATGTCTCTCACACACACACCATACCAGTCATGCCCCATGACCAGTTTCTGTCTCTCACACACCAATCATCTCCCAAACAGTCTTTGGCACACACATACCAGTCACCTTCCTGAACAGTTTCTCTCATGCCATACACACACACACACACACACACACACACACACAGGCTTCCCACTCCCGTGTTCTACTTGCATATATGGTCTTCTCACTCTCATAATCACTTTCTCTGTCTCTCTCTCTCACACACACACACACACTCACTCACCAGTCTCTCACTCCCATGCTTGTTCTCTCCACATGCACAGGCTTCTCATTCCCAAAATCACTTTATTTCTCTCTCTCACACACACACACACCAGTCTCTCACTCCCATGTTCTCTTTCAGATATACCGGCTTCTCCCTCCCATGATGTGTCTCACACACACCCGGGTTTCTCACTCCCATGCTCACTCTTCACATGCACAGGCTTCTCATTCCCATAATCACTTTTTCTCTCTCTCTCTCACACACACCAGTCACCTGATCTCACTCATGCATACACACACACACACACAGGCTTCCCACTCCCAAGTTCTCTTTCAGATATACAGGCTTCTCCCTCCCATGCTGTGTCTCACACACACCCAGGTTTCTCACTCTCATGCTCACTCTCTTCACATGCACAGGCTTCTCATTCCCATAATCACTTTCTCTCTGTTACACACACACCAGTCTCTCATTTCCATGCTCACTCTCCACGTGCACAGGCTTCTCATTCCCTGAATCACATTCTCTCACATTCACACACACCAGTCTTTTTCTCTCACACACACAGTCACCTTACCAAGCAGTCTCTCTCTCTCATGCATGCACACTCACCCAGGTTTCTCACTCCCACAACTCCAGGCTTCTTATGCTCATGCTTTCCCACATACCCAGACTTCTCACTTCCATGCTTTTTCTCTCACACACACATCAGTCACCTCCCTGACTAATGCCTCACACTCTCACATACACACACACACACACATCAGCTCTCTGACCACTCAATCACACACAGGCTGGCTGGCTGCTTCTCACTCTCTCTTACTCACTTCCTCTTTCCCCTACATATGTCACGGAGTTTTTTACCGGTCCGCGGCGCGCGCTCCCGGTCTCTCCCGCTGCCGTTGCCGCTGGGCTGTCAGCACGTTCAAGCCCAGTGGGAACGGCAGCGGTGTTGGAAGAAGCTGTGGCACCCGCGGCTGGGCCTTTTCTTCTTCCCGCGCCTGCCCCCCCCCCTCCCGTGACCCGAAACAGGAAGTGATACACGGAGCGGTGCGCGGGAAGGAGAAAGAGCCGTGCCGCGTTGGCTGCAGCATCGGTCCCCGAGCAATTGAACCAGCCGGCAATCGAGAAGAGTCAGCAGCATGAGCCCCCGCAGGCCAAGAAAGAAGAATCCCTTCGGCCGCGGGAGGCTCATGCTGCTGACTCTTCTCGATTGCCGGCTGGTTCAATTGCTCGGGGGCCGATGCTGCAGCCTATGCGGCACGGCTCTTTCTCCTTCCCGCGCACCGCTCTGTGTATCACTTCCTGTTTCGGGTCACGGGAGGGGGCAGGCGCGGGAAGAAGAAAAGGCCCAGCCGCGGGTGCCACAGCTTCTTCCAACACCGCTGCCGTTCCCACTGGGCTTGAACGTGCTGACAGCCCAGCGGCAACGGCAGCGGGAGAGACTGGGAGCGCGCGCCACAGACTGGTAAAAAACTCCGTGACATATGTAGGAAAGAAACTCGAGCGAAGGCACGCTGTCCGATTGGCCGGTGCTGGGCAAGGCTTGCCCAGCACCGGCCAATCGGACAGCGTGCCTTTGCTCGAGTCACTCCCTCCTCCCCCCCCGGACGCTGTAAAAAAAAAAAACAGTTCATTCTCCGCTCCCTCGCTCCCCGATTGGCCGGCCAATCGGGGAGTGAGGGAGCGGAGAATGAACTGCTGCCTTCCCTCTGCAAGGGAAGGCAGCAGTGCGTCATTCCCCGTCTGCTCTCAGCAGTGGGCAGGCCGGATTCAGACCGTAGGCGGGCCGGATTCAGCCCGCGGGCCGCCCCTTGCCCAGGTCTGCTCCAGGCTGTCGCCCATCTCCCAGCACGATCAGGACCATCTCCATCCTGGCCGTGCGCCGCGCATGGTGCACGAATCGACGAGGCCGTGTTCCTCCCCTCATGTCAGCGCCTCTCCCAACACTCCTCGCGCTTACCGTGGGAAAAATCCCCTATTTAGGCTGACAGCCCAGCAGAAGCCTTTGCCTCAACTATAGGCTTGCTGTGCTAGTGCTACCTTCTGCGAACTCTCCTTACTAGAGATATGCTTCGGGGTTTTAGATCATGTCGGGGTTCGTTTCGGGGTCCCCCCGCGGGAATTTCATTTTTCCCGCAGTTTGGGGTTTTTTTTTCGGGGGTCCCGATTTTCCAGTTAGTGCGTGCTAACGAGGAGTTAGTGCGCTAATCGGAAAATGAATTTTTTCAAAATTTCGGAAAAAATTTGATCGTTTTTCGGTTCTCCCAAACCATTTCAAATTAGGAAATTTCATTGAAATTGCCTAATTCGGGGAAAACGATTGCACATCCCTACTCCTTACTGCCTTTTGGATTTGGACTGCTTCTGTATTGCCTTGTCTGCCGCCTGCCCTTTGGATTTGGACTGCCTTTTGGATTAACTTGCCTGCCACCTGCCCTTTGGATTTGGACTGCCTTTGGATTTACCCTGTCTGCCGCCTGCCTCTGGATTCAGACTGTCTTTTGGATCTGCCTGGCCTGCTGCCACCCCAGGCTTGGATTAGGCCCCTGAGCTCAGGTAAGGCTGATATTCTACCATTGGGTCCACATAACAAAACAATGCTTTTGAGCCTTAGTTTGAGCTAACAAAATTTATGATTTTAACACTGAATTGTGGCTACAATTATCAGTCATTATGGTGGATGTCATTGTTGACCAGCATTTTCCTAAAGCAGAGAGCGTTCAGCTCTTGAAATGCCTGCAGCGTCGGAATTGAAACTGCTGACAGCTAGGAAGACAAAGTCTGTTGCATTTTCAGCTTGCAAACAAAGCAAACATCATAATCTCCCGCAGCCATTACAGGATTTACTGTTCTTCATCATTGTCATCTACCTCCAGCACGCTGGAATGACTGAAGATAAGTATAGTCACATTTTTATGGGCATTTAAAAAGACCTAAAAATATATATATGTATACATATACCTGAATAACATGAGTTGCAGTATATTTCTATCATAATAAGTGTCATTGCCATATGGAAGAGTTTATAGACTCTTGTTTGTTTTAATGACCAATGATTATACCATTTATGGCTTTAAGGACATTAGTTATTGAAATAATTAATGTAGTCCTTTTGATGAGAATATGATGGTCATTTGAAACTTTATTTAAAAGGTTAATAGTGATTACATTATTTAGAGCTATTTTCTAGATATTGGATTATTTTAGAAACCTCAACATTCACGCATAAATCAGGGTCTGCAAGAAAATTTGTGCACGTATAAAAAAAAAAGGGCTAGGTGCATTATAGGGCGGGACCATTTTAGAAGCAATTTATGCAAGTAAATTTGGCAGCCCATTCACGTATATTTACTCCTGTTCAATATCTGGAGTGATTGTGAACATCTTAAAAGTGAAATACTAACTGCGTAGGTGATCTGGGTGAAATGGGGGAGACTTCTGGCTGAAGAGCCAGGAAGGTCTTGATGACCTGCAAATGGACTGGGTGAACTGGTAGATTAATTGGTAAAACTGATAATTTCATTGCCGTGCTCATGTTAGAAAATCCTGACTTACACCTGTAAAAACTGACTTATGGGTGTAAATTAGGGATGTGAATCGGGCTTCGGACGATTGAAAATATTGGACGATATTTTCAAAATCGTCAGAAATCGGGATCTCCCCCAAAACGATAGGAAAACCCCACGATATTGATCATGGGGGTTCTCTTATCATTTTGGGGGAGGGCGGGAAAAACGTCACACAAAAATAACCCCGAAACCCACCCCGACCCTTTAAAACTAATCCCTTAGCTTCCCCCACCCTCTCGACCCCCCCAAAAACTTTTTACAGGTACCTGGTGGTCCAGTGAGGGTCCCTGGAGCGATCTCCCGATCCCGGGCCGTCGGCTGCCACTAATCAAAATGGCACCGATGGCCCTTTGCCGTTACCATGTGACAGGGTATCCGTACCATTGGCCGGACCCTGTCACATGGTAGGAGCACTGAATAGCCGGTAGCCCTGTGACATAGTAAGGGCAAAGGCTATCGGCGCCATTTTGAATACTGGCAGCCGACGGTCCGAGTGCAGGAGGTCGCTCCCGGACCCCCGCTGGACTTTTGGCTAGTCTTGTGGGGGTCAGGAGGGTCCCCCAAGACTTGCCAAAAGCCCCTGGTGGTGCAGCATCTTTAAAGATGGCGCTGGCCATCCAGTGCTCCTACCATGTGACAGGGGCCGGCCAATGGCACGGATACCCTGTCACATTGTAAGGGCAAAGAGCCATCGGCGCCATTTTTATTAGTGGCAGCCGATGGCCCGAGGGTGGGAGATCGCTCCTGGCGCCCCCACTGGACCACCAAGTAATTTTAAAACGTTTTTGGGGGGGTCGGGAGGGTGGGGGAGGCTATGGGGTCAGTTTTAAAAGGTTGGGGTGGGGGGTTTTTTATTGGGCCATCGGCGCCATTTTTCTTACTGGCAGCCGACGGCCCGAGAGCGGGCATCGGTCCCGGGGCTTCCACTGGACCACCAGGTGATTTTAAAACATTTTGGGGGGGTTTGGGAGGGTGGGGGAAGGTAAGGGATTAGTTTTAAAGGGTCGGGGTGGGTTTAGGGGTTGTTTTGGTGTGCCGGTTTTCCCGCCCCCCCCCCCCCCCCCAATAACTCCCGTTAGTGGACACAAACCCGATTAATGATTTTTCACGATAAATCGGGGGAATTTCTATTGTATCGCACTCTTTAACGATTTTTGACGATTTAAAAAATATCGGACGATATTTTAAATCGTCAAAAAACGATTCACATCTCTATAGGACCACTTTGACATTCAAAGTGAGACGTATGAACAGAACAGTGCTCTCTTGTGAAGATTTGATGACCTTCGGAGTGAGGAAACTCACTCAAAGATGAGATTTGTGCAATATTCTCTCAACTTAGCTTGATGGACTCTCTACCTGGGTAACATCAAGCTAGGTTGAGAGAACATTGCACAAATCTCATCTTTGAGAGAGTTTCATCATTCCGAAGGTCATCAAATCTCTCTCTCTCTCTCTCTCCTTCAAAACTATTAAAAACAGCATTTGAGAACACAATACAATAAGGCCTTACTTAACACTACTGAAAAAGGTGTAGTTAAAGCCATGCAATAGGGCTTTGCAAAATGGTAATCCCACTCCTCCTCTTTTTCTGATTTGCATCGCACCATACATTATGGTGCTATCGCATGCGTTAAAGGCCTTAACGCATGCGAAAACGTCTTATAGCATTTTGATAAATGACCCTATTAGTTGGATAAGTAGCATTTTAAGACTTATCCAGCTAAGTAGTGGCATTCCCGCTACTTAGATAGATAACTCAGAATTAATCCAGATAAGTGGAAAAATGTATCTGCATGTTTTTTACATACATGCGCATATTCCCATGTGCATTTCCATATATTGTATAACCTGCATACATCATATACATGCAAGTTATAAAATACCGAACCAGTTCTGTGCGTGCCATATATATGCGTATATGAATGCGTGCATACACATTTTAGTTATCCTTAGTTTATTTTAGTGCAATTGGCACATATCACCATCATGTAGGAAAAGAGACCCATCTCAGTACAGACTATTTGTCCATTTCATATATGGTTTGCTTCACCCAGACCTTCCACTGTGTCTTGAGTTTTCAATGTGATACCAACCCAGCAAATAAAAGCTCCTTTTGAGCCTATGTACCAAAATATCTGACCTGGAAAGTTGTATTTTTGTTAGTAGTGAATTCAAAGTATATAGAGTCAATGAATTCCAAGCTCTAGTGACTTATGCACCTTATGCCAAATATTTTATATGTTAGAGTGGTTTTCGTCTAAGGTTAATTGCCCTTCCAACATTCTTTCCCAAGTTACATGTCACAAAGGTGAACAAGAACAGCACAATTTGAACTGGAAGAGAACTTTGGCCTTCTACCTGGAGTGGACTGAAGCCAGCTTTTTGATTCTTTTCACAAACAAACCTGTGATTGCTGTTTCCAAACATGCACTATTGAATTGGCTAGCAAATTGCATCTCCTTCTAATATGCCCAGATGGGCCTGAATCTGGTGGGCAAATAGTGTCAGAGTCATGGCAGTGGCTGTGACAAAGTGAGAGCAAAGGCGATAGGTGCCATTTTGAAACCAGTCCAGCAGCACCGGCACCGAGGGTATGATTGAAGGGATGGCTCCCGGACCCCCTGCTAGACCACCAGGTACATGTAAAAGGTTTTTGGGGGGGTCGGGAGGGTGGGAGAAGCAAAGGGGTAATTTGTAAAGGGTCGGGGTGGGTTTTTTTTTATCGGGCCATGGGTGCCATTTTTATCAGTGGTAGCCAAAATAGCGCTGATGGCCCGAGAGCGGGAGATTGCACCGGGCCCCCCCCCCCCCCCCCCCCACTGGACCTCCAGGTAATTTAACATTTTGGGGGGGTTCGGGCGGGTGGGAGAGCAAAGGGGTCATTTGTAAAGGGGTGGGGTTTTTTTTTATCTGCTCAGGCCTCACTAAAAAATTAACGATGTGAATTGGAATCGGAACCAATTCCAATTCACATCTCTAACGATCCGATTTTTTTCTCCCTCCATCTGAACCTGATCGTTAAAACGATCGGGCACACGATTCACATCTCTATTATTTTTCCCTATATGCAACACCTTGCACTTGTCCACATTAAATTTCATCTGCCATTTGGATGCCCAATCTTCCAGTTTTGCAAGGTCCTCCTGTAATGTATCACAGTCTGCTTGTGATTTAACTACTCTGAATAATTTTGTATCATCCACAAATTTGATAACCTCACTCGTCGTATTCCTTTCCATATCATTTATATATATATTGAAAAGCAACGGTCCAAGTACATATTCCTGAGGCACTCCACTGTTTACCCTTTTCCAACTAAGATTGGTCTTCATGAATGAGATCTGCAAGAATGCAACACAGAGTTCTTTCCACACATTCATATTGCATTATTGTTTGGACAGAAACTCCAAGGTGATAGTAAATTCAGCCAGTCTCTCCTGAGGAATATGTTTGAGGAGTGGAACCCAGCTCTATCCCTTCTAGGGCCCATTGTTTTCTTCCAGGCTGCATCTATCAAAGAAAACTATAAATAAAAAAGGCTCGTTACCACTAAAAACCGTTATTGTGTCCAATGGCACTATTTTAGTTTGTCAGGGCACTCTATAGCTAATGATTCCTCACTTGTGAGGACTGCCATCCTGCTTGTCCTCAGAGAAAATAGAGTTCCTGACCTGTGCTAGGTATTCTCCAGAGATGACAGAATGTCAGCTCTCATGAAACCCACCCATCTCCCCATGGAGTTGACTTCTTCAAGTATAAGCTAAGAAATTAGACTGAAGGGTCCCCCAAGTAAATGCGTGGCAGCATGACATGCTCAAAGTACTAGAAACTTTGAGATAAAAATTATGTGCCAGACTCCATCCGAAGATATCACCCACTTGTTAGGAATGACATCCTACTATTCCTTGGTAACCAAGGAATTGGATCAAGGAAGAGCGCTCGATGTCATCTACTTGGATTTCAGCAAAGCTCTGGATACGGTTCCGCACAGGAGACTGGTGAATAAAACAAGAAGCTTAGGAGTGAGTGCTGAGGTGGTGACCTGGATTGAAAACTGGTTGACGGACAGAAAACAATGCGTGATGGTAAATGGAACTTTCTCTGAAGAGAGAGAGGTTTTAAGTGTTTTACCGCAAGGATCGGTGTTGGGACCGGTCCTGTTCAATATCTTTGTGAGCGACATTGCGGACGGGATAGAAGGTAAGGTTTGTCTTTTTGCGGATGACACTAAGATCTGCAACAGAGTGGACACGCCGGAAGGAGTGGAGAGAATGAGACGGGATTTAAGGAAACTGGAAGAGTGGTCGAAGATATGGCAGCTGAGATTCAATGCCAATAAGTGCAAAGTCATGCATATGGGGAGTGGAAATCCGAATGAACTATATTCGATGGGGGGGGGGAAAGGCTGATGTGCACGGAGCAGGAGAGAGATCTTGGGGTGATAGTGTCTAATGATATGACGTCTGCGAAACAATGCGACAAGGCGATAGCAAAAGCCAGAATCTCTCTCTTTTCTTGCTAATGTCTTGAAATCAGTGTTATTAAAACACCTCTCTCGCAGGTTGAGCCCTTGGGTTCTAGCAGCAGGCAGATCTTAGTTTATCCCTAGGGTGGTCTTGTAAGCAAGAGTCTGAAGGCACGCCGAGGTCAGGGCAGGTAGTAGACACTAGTCTGAAGGAGGCATGCAATTGTGGACAAGTCCAAGCAAGAGGTCAGAATCTGTAAGTCAGGCCAAGGGTGAACAAAGACACACAGAAGACATTGGATGAGACAGATAGGATAAAGCAAGACTGGACAAGGAAGGCTGGATGAAATAAGGCTGAACAAAGAAGGCTGGATGAGGCAGGCTGGACGAGGCAAGGCTGGACAAGAAAGACTGGACAAGGCAAGAATCAGGAATGCAGGACAATCAGGAACTCAAGCAATATAAACTGCTACAGCAGGAGACCCATTGCCGAGGCATCAAGGCAGTGTTCTGGGGAGCCTTATATACTGAGAGCTTGTGATGTCATCAAAGTGTCCTGAGGGATCATTTCCCACTATGGCCCCTTTAAGTACCAGCACACAGTGCATGCTCACCTATGGATCCTCGGAGGGAAGCAAGATGATAATGGTGTCTTGGCAGTATATGAGCCTTATCAGTTTCTAGGGCCGGCATGGTTGTGGTGGCATAGGGAGTAAGTGCAGAGGCTCATGGGACCTACACACAAATTAAGGACTACAAATGGTTCTCAATGTTAGTACGTTCCATTGGAACTTCCCATCTCAAGTGTTGACATTTGTGTGTGATGGGCCAAAGGAAATAAAAACATTATTGAGGCCTTCCTTATTGGTCCCACCTACAGTAAAACTATCACTTTGCATTCCAGTGGCGCCAGCACATGCCCAAAGCTTGGAACTGCTCCGTCTCCAATCTAATGGATTTCCTTATAGCTCCCATTTGAATCAAAGTCATTATGTCTGTTTTCCAAATATTTATACTCCTTCAACAAACTGCAGCTTATTGAACAAAATATGTAGTAGAACCTGGTTTGGAGGTTTAGGAAGCAAATTGTTGTATATGGTTGTTATTATTGAAATTGCATTAATTTTCTTTATTGACTTATGCCTTGGCTGCCAATATGTTATAGGTCTCTGCCATAAGTCCACCACCAGTTTAATAGTTTCTGCAATGGTATCAACTTCACTTCCTGTTGCTACTGAACTTTCTGATCTCCATGCAAGAGGAAACTCTCAGCCCTTTCTTATTATCCTCTTATTCCAAACTCCCCAGAAGAAGAATTTCAGATGTTTCAGATTGGCCTCAACTAACATGAAACTAGCCCAGAGTCTCCACTCCTATGACACCTGAAAGTTCTAGCTTAACCTATTGCTCCATGGCCAGGCTCTTCATGGGATCAACTTAAGACACAAGGTGTAGGCCAGACGTATTGGAGCTAGCATAACATTGTTATACTAAATATTGCAAAGGAGGGAAATGTAAGAGTGCTTTAAAGGAGACAGACCAGTTGGTGGCAATGAAGAAGCAGAAAGATAATAGCAGCATAATAAGGTTGAACTGATCAGACCTGTGGAAAAATGCCAAGGTTGTTAAAATACTAAAGTATGCCAAAGGTCAACATTAGGTTTTGCTTCTGCCTTCTAGGCTCAGCTTTCAAGAAATCATATGACCCACATTAATGCAGAAATATTAGCATATTTGAGATAAGGTAGTGCCATTAATTAGTTGGAAAATGTTATGTGAACAAAGTAACTAACCCATTGGTGTATAAATTTAGAGGAGACGATGTATATAACCTGTTGCACAACCTCAGAGGCTTGAGCTCTGTATTTACCTTGCTCTATATTGCTCTATAAGATATCTTACTAATAAAGATTTTCTCTTTGCTGATTGTCAATGCTCAGTACTTATTCGAACAATGGAAAAAAACCCAGAACACAAGAGGGATCTGCATTGATGTGGCTTACAAACAGGGTTGGTGGGAATGCCAGGCCCATCAGCCAATTAGGACATGGAATCAAGTGAGCTGACTAACACAGTTGGTGAAGAACCCAAGTTACACCAGCCCAGGATGCAGAAGTGCTAAAAGAGTTAATCTCTGTAAATAGTAGGGAGCAGCCCAAGGGAAAGTGTTGTGTCCATCAGTTCCCGACGCCCTCTCTCCGCCCTCCTTACCTCTTTGGTGCCTCCTAGGGATGTGAATCATTTTTTGACAATTTAAAACAATCGTCAGATATATTTTAAATCACAACACCCCTGGTGTCAGGGTTAGGGCACTGTGTGCAGGAAGATCACAACACCCCTGGTATCAGGGTTAGGGCACTGAGTGCAGGAAGATCACAATACTCCTGGTATTAATAGGGATAGGGCACTGTGTGCAGGAAGATCACAACACCCCTGGTGTCAGGGTTAGGGCACTGTGTGCAGGAAGATCACAACACTCCTGGTATTAATAGGGATAGGGCACTGTGTGCAGGAAGATCACAACACCCCTCGTGTCAGGGTTAGGGCACTGTGTGCAGGAAGATCACAACACCCCTGGTATCAGGGTTAGGGCACTGTGTGCAGGAAGATCACAACACTCCTGGTATTAATAGGGATAGGGCACTGTGTGCAGGAAGATCACAACATCCCTGGTGTCAGGGTTAGGGCACTGTGTGCAGGAAGATCACAACACCCCTGGTATCAGGGATAGGGCACTGAGTGCAGGAAGATCACAACACCCCTGGTATCAGGAATAGGGCACAAGTTCTAGTCATATTGACTGATCACATTACTTTTTTTGTCAACTACCAACAGTTTCCATTTCCCATCCCCCCAACCATCACCTCAGTGGGAACCTTGGTAACATCAATAGATAAGAGGGGAGCCAGCCAATAGGAATACATATTCATTCCTAACTGACCTTTACTGACCTGGAAAGTGTCAATTTGTATCATTTTCTGTTAGTGCGCACTAACGGGAGTTAGTGCGCACTAACACGATTTAACGATTTTTAACGATAAATCGTTAGAATTTCTATTGTATTGTGTTCCATAACGATTTAAGACGATATTAAAATTATCGGACGATAATTTTAATCGTTGAAAAACGATTCACATCCCTAATCTCAACATGGCCCCCTGAGAACATCAGCACCATGTTGAGATGTTTATATACAGTGTAGAAATGAAGCAGGTGGTTTTTGTACTGCCAAAACATGGGCCTATATCAGGTTTATCTAACAGCGTAATAATGGCCTGCAGATTTGGTGATTGTTTTCTTTGGCAAAGACCGTTGAAAATTTAGATAAGACATTTTTATTTATTTAGATATTTTCTTATACCAGTCTATTTGAGAAATAAAGCATATATCATATAAAGCCATTGAACCAGAAAATGTGTTACGGTCCCGGGCCATGCCCTGGTCCCTTCACCTACCTCGCGGCCAGCCCGGGCTGCTGGAAGCCTCCTTCAGCCGTCTAGGCCCGAATTGCCTCCTGCCGCAGCATTCCCTCTGCAAGGGAGACGCCGCCGATCCTCCATCACTGGCCCCGCCCCCTAGGCGCTCATGCGCGCAGGGGGCTCCAGATTTAAAGGGGCCAGCACGGGAATTGAAGGACAGCCCTAGAGATGCAACAAGGTTCACTCTCTTGAGTCACTAGTTGCTGCTCTTCGGACTTCTCCTGCTTCTGTTTCCTGGCTTCCGACCTTGGCTCGTCTACCGACTCTGGCTTCAGCTTCCGTCCCTGGCTTTTTCTTCGGCTTCTGACTTCTGGCTTACAACCTTGGCTTGTCCACTGACTCCGGCTTCAGCCTCCTCCCCTGCCTGGGCTCCGGCTCCAGACCTCTCGTCTTCCTCAGGTATCCTGTTCTTCACCCGCCTGGAGGTCTCGCCTAAGACCCAGTGGCTCGGGTCCTCAAGGGTGAAGTCTCTTTGGACCTCCTGGGCTCAGCCGCTTCGTTGGACTACCTCTTCAGGGCTTCTCTTTTGGTCCTCGGTCGCAGAGGATCTCACCTAAGTCCAAGAGGCTCGGATCCCTATGGGCTCCTCCTGGGGGGACCTCGGGCTTCCAGTGGTGAAGCCTTCCCAGAACAACCTCTTCAGTGCCGCCTCCCGGCTGCGATGTCCACTGTGGGATCCCCACAGTGCATCACCACCCGTCTCAGCCAGCCCAAGGGTCCAAAAATCTAACAAAATGAATGAGTCAGAGTGCTGTTACCTGAAGCTGCTTGGGTCTCATTGTGTGGTGAGAGGCAGTAGATTAGATTTTTGAGCACACTGATGAAGTGATCACACGTGTAGTGAATATGTTTGTATTGGAATAATAATTGGTAGAATTTTGTATGAGTTTTTCTTTGTCATCTCTCTTTTTCTCTTTTATGAGTTGCACTGTGAGAGGTGTCTGCATTTTGTTTTTTCAGATTAACAATAAAATTTACAAACATATGCTTATTTTCCTCTACTTCCATCCTCAAATATGAATAAACTTAAGCGGTCAGTTATAATTGTGTCTACCAATTAGTTTATTAGAAAATAGCAAATATTTGATAAAATGGTAGTTTTCAAAACATTACTTTGCACTGTCAACTTTATTGATTTGCGCATTCTGTTGAGAATAAAGAAAGACTTAAATGGTAATTTTATGAAATGATTCAGCTTATTTAAAAATAGTGAATTCAATGTTTCAATTATCTTAAAAAGTAGTATAGCAAGAACATGAGACAAAAGCTTAATAGCTGTCAGAGCTGTGTAGAAAGACGAATGTTTGGTTGGCATGTAAGAGGACTGATTCACCCAGTTGGCATTTTCTATCTAACATATAACAGTTCATGAGTTAATACCTTCTGAATTTAATGTAACATAATTACTCATAACTGAACTCATTTTGAAATGGTGACATCTTTAATTTAAAGAATTAGCATATCCTATAAATGTGTCCCTACTACCCAAATGTCATTTAATAGATCTATTTAACAGAGTTAGATTTTCAGTATTCCCTGTTGTTAATAAAATATTTTTTTGCTTTATGGTAGACAGGACATACTAGTACTAAAAATCGGCCCTGGCATTTGCAACATACCAGACCCAAAATTCAAGCTGTAAGGTCTTTACTAAATTAGGTTTCTCCTATATTTTCAGCTAATAAAATACTTTTAATAGAAAACATATGAACATAAACTCTCATATGCATATTTAGCTATTTTAAACCAATAATCAAAACCAATGCTATACCTTCTGGGATGAAGTGAATGCAGTACATTATAGAAAAACATCTTGATGCAAGCAATCTCCTCACTGTCTATTTATTTATTTATATTTCTTTAGAAATATAAATAAATATATTTATTTATTTATAAATCGGGGGGGGGGGGGATTTGTTTTAAAGGGTCGAGGTGGGTTTTAGGGTTGTTTTGGTATGCCAGTTTTCCCGCCCTCCCCCGATTTACGATTTTTCACGATAAATCGGGGGAATTTCTATTGTATCGCGACTATTTTTGACAATTTAAAATATATCTGACGATTTTTTTAAATCGTCAAAAAAAAATTCACATCCCTAATATTTACCGGTGGGTCCCGCATTGTTAATCCCAGCTCAGTTAGGCCAGTCAAGCTCCTTCCAATGGCGGTGGTTCCTGGCAGAACACTGCCTAAAACCCAGATGTTTATTTCTTTCAGGGTGGTTAAAACTCCTCCGTCCTGAAGTTGCCCTGTCGCTCCAGCGGTTCGGCCTCCCTCGCACACTTCCCCCACCTGAAGCAGCTTTGGCTCCGGGGATTCAGCTGACCCACTCGCTCTGACATGGCCGGGGGGGGGGGAGGGAGTATCTGGTGCACCAGGGCTTAACGATGGTTCGTCAAGAAGTGCTGAGGCTTGCTCCTCCTCCCGCACAACTGCCGACTCTCCTGGGCTTAACCCCGTCACGGCATAGAACTCTCGAATCGTCGTCTGAACCGGGGTAGGCTTCAGGGGGGTCGAGGTTCCCTCCCTTACCTTCCCCTTTCTATTTCTATGCGGCATAGTTTATTAAAGGAAATAATTTCTGCACGACGATCAGGAGCTCATCTCAACGCGTCCTTCCTTCACGAAGCCATTTTGTTCTCTCATCCCGTGTATTTACGAAATGCCTGGCAGTAGTGGCAGCTCACTTGCAACAATGCAATATCCACGTCTATCTGTATCTAGATGATTGGCTCCTCAGAGGTCCATCCAAAGAGGTAGTACTTCACTCCCTCCATTTCACCATCAGCCTACTGCAATCCTTGGGGTTTCTAATAAACTATCCCAAGTCACATCTGACTCCATCAAGCTCCCTCTTGTTCATCGGAGCAGATCTAAACACCCCAAAGCGTTTCTCCCAAAGGACCAAGCACGCACATTATCAACCTTGGCCAAAGCAGTACAGACTCGCCGAACCACTACAGCTTGTCATCTACTAACCTTGTTAGGTCACATGGCGTCCATGGTTCATGTTGCCCCAATGGCTCGACTAGCCATGAGAGTAACACAATGGACTTTAAAGTCCCAGTGGTCCCAATCAAATCAACACATGTCCCACATTGTCCACTTCACCAGCCAGCTTCGTCTCTCACTAGCTTGGTGGATACAGGAGTCCAATCTTCAGATACGACTACCCTTCCAACCTCCGGAACCTCAAATTACTCTGACAACAGATGCATCCAACCTGGGTTGGGAAGCCCATGTCAACGACCTCCAAACCCAGGGAACCTGGACCACAGTGGAAGCAAAGCCAGTCTGTCCTACATAATTTATTTCCAGTGTGATAACCCAGCTTCCTTCCTGTGATCCACTAAGAAACTCAGGCTGTCCTCCTACCCAAAACCACCCCAGTTGTTGTGCCTGTTGCACATCGTTGGGTGCTTTTGGTTCACTCTATTCCGGCATCCTATAGCTCACTATTCACCCATATGTGAGGACTACCATCCTGCTTGTCCTGGGAGAAAGTAGAGTTGCTTACCTGTAACAGGTGTTCTCCCAGGATAGCAGGATGTTAATCCTCATGAAACCCATCTACCACCCCGCAGAGTTGGGTTCGCTTACGTTTTATTTTATTTTATTTTTCACTCATACTTTTTGCTGCAAACAAGACTGAAGGGGGACCCCTGCTGGATGCAGAGTTGTTGGCATGCTGGGTATGCTCAGTGTGCCAGCCAAAGTTCTAGATGATGTCACCCACATGTGAGGACTAACATCCTGCTGTCAATTTAGACAAAGATAATGGAGTCTTATTGATTTGTTTAGATCTAAGCTCCTCATTTGATATTTTAGATCATGATGTTTTGAACTTTCATCCTGTAGACTTACAGGATCAGTACATTTTTCTTGAAAGGCAGAAGCTATGTTGTAGTCCAATCAATTTCAAATCTGATCCGCGACTGGGGCATTGGGAAGTATTCCAGATCTCATTCATCTCCCCCATGCTGTTAATATATATGTCCACTGCGGAAACTGAGAAGATAACTTTAAAACATGTATGCACATGTCTATATACGCATGTATAGGAGTGCGTGGAGTCAAGCTCATGTATTTTACATCATGTGCGCAAGTGCGCACACACGATATAAAATACACTTAAATCTACCCAACAATATGCTTGTTTATCAAAGATACACACATGTATTTTCAACAAAGCCAGAAATGTAGTGTTTTAAAACTTATCCAGCTATATTATTTAGCCGGATAAGTAGGGTTTTTTTTAGACTTATCCGGCTAAGTGGCAGCTGCCACTTACCTGGAGAAGTCAAAATTTACCCAGATAAGTGGCACAAATCTCCTATAAGTGAGTATTTTTGCTCCTTATTTTAATCATTTACTCAAGATTTAACTTGCATATTTTCCTTAGCACTTGTTGGCTTTTACATGTGATCGTCATCAAATTTTGTAACATGCACATGTGAAGGAAATTACCAATTAGTCCACCAGTTTGCCCAGTCTATCTCTAGGTCATCAAGACCTTCCTGGTTCTTCAGCCTACACTCCCCCAAGTTTACTCAGACCCTTCACCCAGTCAGTATTTTATTATAAAGAATTTTATTCTTACTTACACCAGATAATTAGCAGGTTATAAAATAGCAACCTATACGCATAAGTGTTGGCCCCGTTCTGGAATGTCCCAGGCCTACTTGTTTTTATATGAGCAAATTTATTCATGCACCATTACTTGTATATGTATGTTAGAGGTTTATAAAATAGCATTTATGTGAATATTTCTGTGCGCATCTGCTAATTTGTACGCATGCAACTCTTTGAAAGTTCACTTTTAAGTTTGAACATTGCTGTTGTGTCTCTAAAAGTGTTTGAATATTGCCTTGTATAATTATCAGTTCTATTCCCATTCAACCAAATGTTGCTGTTATTTAAAATAATAAAACCAGCATTTTGTTTCAAGCAAACACAGCTTGTATGTCTAGTTATCAATGTCAAATTATAACTGCATGTCTCCTATAATGTTTTTTTAAAGTTGCATTTTATTCATAAACTTAAATATTATGTACATAATATAATATTGTATCCATGAATGCTTCATTATGCATACAATTCATTCTTCTTTTACTTTTTATTCAGTTTATATATATAGACTATTTTAACTCAGACATACGTTTGAATTAACTACAACATATAAATAGCAGTAAAATCAGGAAATAAATGTCCTTAAGATGGACAAAAATATGTATCACACTGTACACTAATATTAGAGAAAGAGTTTTTGATATAATGATTTATGCTGCTGATAAAATGTAATGTCTTTTGCAGTTTTACCCTTGATAGGTTCCATATACCCTGTTTATCACTTCCTTTTCTCTGGGACCAACTTGAAAGCAAACATTTTTTCTTAATCTGGCTTCCCTGGTCAACACATTTAAAGTAAATATGACACTAATGAAAAAATTGTGCCTTGCTTCCTGCTATACCAGTTAATTAGTTTAGCTTAGTTGAAATCCATTTTTTAATGTAGTTTTTAGAATAAACATAGGGACAGTAACTTTCAAAACGGCACATGGGCATACATGTGCGCACGTGCATCGGCCTGCACCCAGGGACATGGCTATTTTCTAACTTGCATGATATATGCACACATCATAGAATAGCCTGGCCACATGCACATGTGCCAGATTTTAAGCGGGCGTGCATGGGCACGCAAATCACACTTCTACTGCATAAATCGGGGGATTTTAAAAGGGGTGTGCACCGAAGCTATTCCCAGTTTTACCAGTTTGTCCCCAGTTTACCCAGTTAAGAGATAGGTCCTCCAAACCCTCCTAGTTAAAAGCCTTCCTCCCCCCAGTTAGCCCTGACCCTTAAAACCCCACAGATCTGCCGATTTATCTTTCATTTTTAACTTACACGTCCTCCATAGCAGAATTAAAGTTACGCAACAGGAGGCCTTGGCACGAGCTGGATCATGTAAGTATGTACGCGCACATCTCAGGTTCATGCCTCAAAAATGCCCATGTCCCACCCAGACCACGCCCACACCCCACTACTTTTGAAAACTTTTGAGATGTGCGTGCTCTTATCTGGCTAAGTGGCAGTCACTGAACTTAGCTGGATATTCAACAGCCAGCACTTAGCCAGATAAGTCCTACTTCTCTGGCTAAATAGTGTTTCAGTTTTGGACTTCTTGTAATTAGTTGGTGTGCCTCAGGGCTCTGTTCTTGGCCCTCTTCACTTTCTTCTTCTACTACTACTACTACTACTACTACTACTACTACTAGTTATCATTTTTAAAGCACTACTAGAAATATGCAGCACTGCACAGATACACACAAGAGACAGTCTCTGCTCCATAGAGTTTACAGCCTAGTCAAGGCAAACATACATGACAATAACAAGTCTGTGAAAAGTGTATTTATTGTAGAGAAGTACTTAGGATTTGAAAGTAGCTTCTAACAGGTCAGTTTTAAACAGGATTTGAATACGGACAGAGAGGAAGCATAACGCATGGACTCAAAAGGTCTATTCCAGGCATATGGCACAACAAGGTGGAAAGTGCAGAGTAGGGAGGTGCCAATAGAGGAGAAGGGTATAGATAGTAACTTGCTTGAAGAATGCAGTTCACTAGGAAGGATGTAGAGGAGAGAAAAGAAAATATAGGTAATAAGGAGCTACAGAGTGAATGCATTTATAAGAAAACCTTGAATTGCATAAGAAAACAGACAGGGAGCTAGTGTGGCAACTTGAAATGAGGAGTTGCATAGTCATAGCAACACTGAAGTTAAGATAAGTCATGCAACTGAATTCTAAATAGTTTGCAGTGGAGAAAGACAGTTCAGTGGAAAGCCCACAAAGAGCAAGTTGCCGTAGCCTAAGCAAAAGGTGATAAGAGTGGATGAGCGTTTTAGTAGCATACTCAGAAAGTAGGGGACAGATTTTAGTGATGTTCTAAAGGAAGAACCGATCCACATCAGCAGTGTTTTGAATGTGCATAGAGTAGAGAGAGGCATCAAAGATGACCCTCATGGTTACAGGCTGAGAGAATGGGAGGAAGACAGTGCCATCCACAGAGAGAAAAAGAAGGAGGAAGGGAAGCAAGTTTTTGATTTTGTTTTTTTGTTGTTTTTTTTGGGGGGGGATGACAATAAGTTCCATCTTGGCCATATTAAGTTTAAGGTGTCGCCAGGACATCCAGGCAGTGATGTCAGACAATCAGGCTGACATTTGAGTTTTGATTTGTGATGGTATTTCTGTTGCAGAGGAGTAGATCTGGGAGTCAGCTACATTAATTCCCTTGGTGATCTGATCTCCTCTCACAGCTTTCAGTAATGTTTAATGTATTTGATAAATCACTTTTCTTTACATAACAATCAAAGCAATGTACAAAAGTACAAACTACCATCCTTGTGCTGATGACTCCGTTTATGAGTCAGAAAGGAAGCCACCATTGTTATAGAGTTTCGGAGTTTGTGAATACTTTTAAGTCATAGCTTAAATTGATTTACAACTTCAAATGTATTTTTTACAATTTTATTATAAAATAAGATTGTCAGTGAACATGGAAACTTGAAGTTTAAATTTATATTTGTAAAACTCATTTCATATTTACTGAAATCCCTTCAGAATAAAGAATTATCCTAAGCCATTTACACTGTTTTGCACTTTGAAACCATATGAGAGTTAATCATTGTAAGACTTGCAGTTGTATAAATTCCCACATTGCTTCATTGTTTTTATTAACATAATTTTTAAAAACCACTGCTAGATTATTTTTTAATGATTTGTATATTAGAGAAAATAATAACAAAGAGGCTAAAAGTGACCACAGATCAATCAATTATTTATAGCTAAGAATGTCCAGTTCTTTATTCCTCTCTCTCTCACTCACTCATTTCCATTTCTTTTCTCCCATGCTAAAGATAAAAATATGTTTCAAAAGACTTCTTTGCCTACTAGTCTTGTTTTGCAAAAGTAGTGGAGCTCATTGGCAGGGGCAGTTAGGTAGGTACCCCATAAAATAAGCAGGACATGCATCATCATCAGTCAGATGAACAATAGGAAGGATATTTTTCCAATGCACTCTCTCATCCTTGGACATCATCTCAACTCTGAAAACCAGATAATAGTTAATGGACAATGGTTAATATAATATTGCCTTCACCTCTCTTACTAGGAGGAATTAGCTTAGTGTGCTCACTGCAGCATACAGCCCTCATCTGCATTATCTTCTCCTACTATACACCAGCAAAATAAATTCTGCGAAAAACAATGGAGTATTTTTACTTCCTTGGAACAATTACATATTTTAATATGTGTTAAGCATTGATGTTTTCTAATTCATAAATAGTATTCCTCTTAATTAGGAATACTGCCTGTTTCAAGGTTTTCTGGGCTAACGGAAATTGGTACTTCCCAATTGTGTACTAAAGGCATGGAAGAGTAGCCTAGTAGTTAGAGCAGCAGGCTTTGAACCAGAGAGACATGGGTTCAAATCCCACTGCTGCTCCTTATAACCTTGGTCAAGTCACTTTACTCTCCATTGCCTCAGGTATAAATTTATATTGTGAGCCCTCTGGGGACAGAGAAATAGCTACAGTACCTGAATGTAATCCACTTTGTTGTGCTAAACAATAAATAAAGGACGGGGAACGTTCTCACTTTTATCAGATGATGGTTAGAGAGGGGCAGAACATAGAAGCTAGAGAGAGCATTTGGTGGAATGGACTAAATCAAGGCAGTGGCCATGGTGGTAAGTGGGGGCAGTAGAGCATAACAGGAGGACAAAGGAAGTTCGGGCAAGAAGCTCTCCAGCAAAAGAGTTAGGTCATCAGGGTGGAGGTCAATATATCCAATAATAAGGGAAGGGTTAAAAGAGTCAAGGAAGAAGGACAGCGAGGATTTGAAATCAGTAAAGAGAGAAGAAGAATCTTATCAAGGGGATGATAGATAATAATTACCCAATGAGACAGAGGCAGAAAAAGGCAGATCCTATAAACCTCAAAGGGAGAAAAGAAGTGGGACTGAGGAAGAAGGAGCTAAAACTGTGACCAACAGAGTAAGATATGTGAGAAAAAAAAAAAAAGACACCCTTCATGAGATACAAAAGCAACTGGGGTAAAGTCTCAGAAGAAATCCAGGTCTCAATCAAGGCAAAAGATGGAGGGAACAATTGATAAAAAGGTAATCAATGTATACAGGATTATTAGAAATTGAATGGGCATGCCACAGGTAATAATGAAAAAAGGAGAGAAGATGGAGGAAGCAGAGGACTATGGAAAAGGTTGGATAGATACCAGGTAGATGTATATGTAATCCCCACTCCAGGCTTAAAGCCATACATGAAGGGGGATCAAACAAGAAAATTAAATAAAATGATGGTAACTTTGAAACAGCTATGCGGACGCACATGTATGCCGGCTCACGCCAAAGGACACAGCCATGTTATAACATACGTGCGTATATGCGCACATGGTATAAAATAGGCTGTATATGCGTACATATGTGCACAATTTCATATGGACACACACATGTGTGCACAAATGCTGCCTCTACCATGCAAGTGGGGGATTTTTAGTAGACACAAGCACCGGCGCAATTACCAATTTCCCCAGTTTGTTCAACTAAAGGATAGAACTTCCTAACCCCCCTAATTATCTATCCTACCATTTCCCCTGTTAGCTCCAACCCTTAAAACCCCACTAACCTCTTTAGTTTTTTTTTTTTTTCAGGGCTTACACCTTATCCATAGCAGAAGTAAAGTAACACAGCAGGGGACTCCGGTGCGGGCTTGTGTGCGTAAATACTTACGTGCATATTTCATTGAGAAATCTAGGAATGGCCCTGCTCCACCCAGACCATTCCCACGCTTCGCCCCTTTTTTTGCAAAAACATTTTTCTATGCGTACCGGGAGATATGCATGTGCTCCTGTGCTTTTAAAAATATGCGCGGTGCGCATCTTTCTCAGCTTTGGCGCACGTAGGACTTTTAAAATACAACTTGATATGCACTGCAAGCATAGCAGATTACATGGATTCTTTAATATAAGGAGGAAAGAATAGAAACTCTCAGGTTTTTACCTTTCACATTTATTCCATCACAATCTCTCTTACGCTATTTTTAGCAGGCACGCCGAACATTAGCATATGCATCCAGGAGATTTCCCACCCTCTTTTCAAATAGAGAAGACTTAGGGATTCCAGAAGGAAAGCAACTTAGCTTTACTGGATTATGATAAGTATGGAATAAATCTAATGCAATAAACAACAACAGCGTTCTGTTACATATACAAATAAATATCTGAATAAATGGATTAAAGCACTATTGTACTAAAAGTTATAGTCTCTGGTAAGAAAAAATATAGAAACTTAAATTGTAAATAACACAAGTCCAGAACCCTTTTTACTGTAACATCCCCCCCCAATATACCCCCAAATTGGAAAAATGTTGGAGCTCCTTTCAATGGTGCATTTAAGTTATTTTTGTTGTAATTGGTCTTATCGGTTCTCCAATATGTAGTGAACGTGGCTTTAAAAACTACTTGTGATGCAAGTAAGCTGTGTCTCCCTCTTAGTAGATGCACTGCTTTAAACTCACAGTTCTGAAGTTTTGCTTTTGGTGCTAGCTGACAATCACTACTGATCTGCACAAACACACACTTGCACACATTGGATCTCATATTCTCTTGCTTTCGAATATTGGCAAGGCTGTTTCTTACAGTCCACAGCCATCTCCTATAAAATGGCTGTAAAAAAGGAAAATGCTGATTTTCAAAATTCAGTGCCCTTAACTTTTGGATCCTTAAAGCCACAGGAAAAACAGCAGAGCCTCTTCAGCAGATATCCTAAGCTAGGAACTACATATATATATTTATATATATATATATATATATATATATATATATATATTTAAGGTTACTTTGAAGGGCTAACTTTGAATTGATATCTCCAGCTGAGTGAAGAAGAAGGTAAAGAAATACAGAGTTAAGAAGTGATGAGAAAGTCTCAGACAGTGTTGATGATTGGATGAGAAAGCAAAAGTGTTGAAGTTCAAGAGAAGTAGACAAGACAGAAGAAAAATGGATGGAGAGGTGTGTAATGTCAATTAGGCATGTGCAGAATCAAAACATTTATTATGGTTTGTTCATTTGCTATATAGGTTGCAGTCATTTGTTAAGGCTGGTTTCAATGGAAAAAAAATGCATTTGTGTTTTATTTGCTTGTTCATTTGCCATTATAGCCAAAGGGGGAAGCAATACAATATAATTTTTACTCCAAAATTGAAATTTTCTAATCACTTCTAATGAAATTGGTGGGAAGACATCATCAGAAGGGAAAAGGCAAGAGTATGTCAACATGGCATCAAAAGTTGCATGAAGAGCTCAAGGATCCACAATGAGGCAAAATGCTATCAACAGTGGCAAGTGTTCTCCAAGACACTGTCGGAGGAGCAAAACATCATCAAGATTGTCCAGACCAAAGGGCATCAACAGTGGCATGACACCCCCCCCCCCCTACACACACACACACAAAGCTGTATGAGAAAGGCAAAGCAGCTCCAAGTGTGGCATGAATAATAGCTCAAGGCACCATGAAGAGCACCAAAAGATTCAGAAAATCCCCCAAAACAGTAATAGAGGGTGAAAGCAACTGAAAGTGTGGCATGAAGACCCTAAAGCATCGTGAGAGGCTCAAAGCAGCCACTCAAAGTGGCAAGAACACCCCAAGGTGCCAAACAAGAGGCAAAGGACAGCCTCCATATTGGTAGAAAGCCTAAGGCAGGGAGAAACCAGAGGAAATCCCTGCAGGAGGCCTGATGTTATTTCCACATGACATCATTACATGTAGGAGCTGGCTATTCAGGCTTGGAGTTAGTCTTCACTGGAAGCTAAGTTGCTACTGACTAGAGGCCCCAAACACTCTTTAGCTACGAACTGTTTAATATTCTGTGATTCAGGGAATCTAAAACACATGACCTCAGAAGCAATAATCATGGAGAAGCATGGTCCTAATTCTGGATGATGCATTTCTGCAGCCCATACCTTTTGTTCTAGTAATCCATTAAAGGCTAAATACCGAATGAGACCAATAATTGCAAGAACCTTAAGGAAGTGGAGTTTGAAGAAAATGTCCAAGAGGGCATGAAACCGTTAAAGACAACTTGGTGGGTAAGGCCTGAGTAAAGCATTGGATGGCCAGAGCAAGAATCAGCAAGTACCATAGGGGAAGGGGATTTGGAAAGCACCAAGAAGACAGCTGGAACAGTGGAGGAAGCATGCTATGGAACCAAGACTGGTAGGAAGCAGAGCAATGCTGCAAGAAGACTAGCCGAAAGTACTCAAAGTGTACTTCAAGGGCTGAGGTGGGAGGAAGAAGAAAGGCATCAAAAGCCAAAGGCACCAGGAGGGCCAACCAGTAACTGCAGTGGCATGAAGGGCCTGAGGAGTGATGGATGGCCAGGGGCAAGACCAAACATTGTCAATATCATAGGGGAAGGGGATTTGGAAAGAACCTCAAAGACAGCCGGAATAGGGGATGCCTGTTCAGAATGAGGAATGTAGTTGATCCTACCAGTGGACTAGCATATGCTTTTATCAAACTGTAAACACTGAACCATGTATATCTTATGTACACATAAGTGGTATAATGAAACTGTGACTGGCTCATTAAATCAGTTATGATTCCAGCTTTTACTTGTATAACTGTGGTGACTGTTGAGCTAATACATGCTGATGAGCGCTGACCCCCAAGGCTCTAGATTGTGGTTCATCACAACAGTTCAAAGATGTCTAAATCCCGAAGGCTAAGAGTGCAATCCAACACAAACAGCACAAAGATATATAAACCCCCAAAGCTTGGAGTATGGTCCATCACAAACAACCGAAAGATGTCTAAACTCCCAAGGCTTAGAGTGCAGTTCACTGCAAAAAAACACAAATGTGTCTAAACCCTCCAAGGCTTGGATTGCAGTCCATTGCAAAAAGCACAGAGGTGTCATAAAACCCTAAAGCAAATGGTGTGGTTAAACGCAAACAGCACAAAGACCTAGACAGGCCTTGACAACAAGACAGAAAACAATAAAAGTAGTTTTTTTTATTTCTTCCCATTTCTTTTCTACAGATAAAACATCCAAGTATATCCAACAAAGAAACAGGGTGGGAGAACAAGGCTGGGATTATAGCGGAGTAGAACAAAATGAAGAACGAGAGAAAAGGTGGGAGTGGGAAGAGAAAGTTGGGGGGATTTATCATGGTTCAGACAAATTGAAAAGGAAAAACCGTGGTTGGACTTTCTTTTCTGATGCATCATAGACAAGGTTGGATATATTTCATAGTTTGAGTCTTTGTGCCTAGTGGATTCATGATCTGATTTGATTAGTTTGATAAAGGTTCATTGTTTTGTGTTTCTGTATATGCAACTAACTACGGAATAAAAATTGTTTTGCAAAAAAACAAAACAAAAAAAACCCTTTACTCTGAAGCCCTGCATATCTCAGAAAAAATATAAACTTCATTTATGCACATTTTTAAATCTACCCCCACTACAATTAGCAAAATATATTTTCAGCTTTATTATAATATGCATTAGTCCCCCCCTAGGGATATTATTCACTATCCCATGTGGACAACAGGGTACCTGGTTATAGTGGAAGGACCCAAACTGGTACTTCACAACAGGAGGGCAGCTAAAGCACATCCTATACAGTTTAGCAGTATGTACATTTATTTTCTGCTTTTTTCAAATGTTAGCATGGCTGTGCATGTTTCATTCAAAGAGTGAATTCATGTATATATTGCATGCTTTCTTCATTTTATACATGTGAGTGCGATCAAATGGTCACAAGCTCATCTTGATTACGCACTGGTCTGCAAAGTAGAATGCATGCATGTAGTGGTAGGCTTCAGTCAGCTATTGCATGTATGCTATATGCTGCAACTGGAGGAGTGCGAGAAATAATTCAACTATTCAGGATCGTGATCATATGCATGTTATTCGAGCTGGTACCAGCTTTTCTTTCTTTGCCATATGGTCTTATGCCATTAGATACACTGTTAACACAAATTACAACATTACAGAAAGTGCCACCCTTCTCTTACTCTTTTCTCTGTTACTGTTTGGTGCCTGGTCCTCTCCTTTTATCTATGGTTTCTGTCTTTCTTTGTTAACATGGTATTAGACGTGTATGGTTAGACGGAGGTTAAGAAAGTGTTTACATACTTGATGCCTTCCATGCTGTTGATCTTTTGTACGCACACACAGACATGCTTCTCCTGTAGCTCACAGCCATGCATCTCATAAGGCAGGAGAAACACATTGATGAATTGCTTCTTTATTTTAATAGTATCTTTATTATAGCACAGTAACATTATCTTGTCATTTAGTGACATCTAGGGACCTGTAACAGGAACAATATTTCCATTATTTATTTATCTTGCACATTTTATACTCTTGGAACGTGTGTATGCAGTATAACTAACCACTCATGCAACATATTTTTAATTATTAAAATGGTTTATTATAGTATGTATATAAGCAAACAGCAGTCTACTTAGCCCACAGTACTTGATGTTTCTGAAAAATTATTAATTTCTGCATCATACTTAAACTGTATTTTTACATCATATTCAATCATAATATTCTAGATAATTGAGAATACAATTCAAGGGAATACATTTACCATGGTCATGGTAAATTTAGCAAACCTTAATCCATATGGGAATAAGGACTATTCAACAATAACAAAAATTCAATAAGCTGAATAGCTATCTTCCTATGGACCAAAGTGTGACCCTAGAAGGTAATGTAAACAGCAAGCACACCTGCAATGCCAGGGCACTGGAATTTAAGACTAGAGAAAGTCCTGCAAAATGAGCCATCCTTGAAATATCCTCTTATAGACAGAGCCCTCTTCCAATTTCCACCTTATTCCAGGACCCATTCCCCCCACGACCAGCAAACTGGCAGGATAAGAGCAGCTATGGCCTCTGAAATGCTATTTGCATCTGAAGTATGTGCCAACATGTGGTCAAGCATGCCTGCCTTAGAACAAGATATTCTGACTGTGACCATTTGTTACATTAGCAATCGAAGATGCAGCCAGAACTCACTTGGTTCCTAAAATTTCCGAAAAAATGTGTCAAAACCACCACACTGTGAGCCATGATGATATCATAAAAAATGTTTTTAACCCATTTTTCCTGTTGTATTAATTTGAATGGGTTTTCTAGCTTTTTGTTTCTCTGTAATTTACTCTGAAATTTTCAGACAAGGCGCATAAGATAGCAGCACTTATTAGATAACACCGGCACATACTTCAGATGCATGCATTTCAGAGGCCACTAAGATTCACAAATATGAAAGATACCAACATTAAGGAGAATGTAGTACAGGCACCACTTCCTGCAGTAACTGGAGCCACTTCAGTACAATCTGGCCACCATGAATACAGTAGATTATGTGACATGTTTTACCGTACTATAATTGGTTAACAATGGCAACGTCCCACAAGAAAAAAGGTACTTTTGAAAGATTATACAGATTGCACCTCTAAAGCGCTGGATGGACTCTCTACCAGGGTTCTATCAAGCTAGGGCGAGAGAACTTTGAAGAAATCTCAACCTTGTGTTACTTTCCTCATTCCAAATAATGTCAAATCTTCACTGAGGTCTGTGCTGTTCGTACGTCTCACTCTGCATGTAATACTGGGCCCAAAACCCTACACCACCACAAAAACCTCTCCTCGAGTTAATGGCTGGCCCTCCTATAGTGATATAAATACCGTAGTTCACTACTATGAAGGCCTCATCTTTCTTTCTCTCTGTGTGAAGTTTAAAATTATCATAACGACGCCCCTTTTTATCATGGGTGCTATCCATGCAAAATTGTAGCATTTTGATGAATCTAGTGGTAAGTTTCTCTTTTGTTTTCAAAAGTGTGTCTTATCTTCCAATGTACATTTAAGTGCTTGAGGGTTTGTTTTTTTTCTAAATGCCAGTATCACACAAGTAACTTTACTCTCCAGCAGCGCTGGAGGATCAGGTTATTTCATAAGACTCTGTTTCCGATCTTTTAGCCAGTTTGTAATCAACAAAAGGACATTTTCTTACCCATAACTTTTTTAAATTTTCTTAGGGAAGGAAATTCTTTTGGCTAAAATAGCCTCTTTCACCTTGTCTTTTAACCATGTTAGCAATCTGTTATAGATCTGATGCCAGATGGGTGGAGATATCAGATAGGTGAATCCTTGGGCTGATGGCAGATGACAGTGACCCCAGGAGGATATCCTGAGAGGGACCATCAGCTACGCTTGAGTAAGGAGACAGACACAGAATTCTTTTATTAGACAGGTAGTAGAACCACCAGAGTTGGCAGTAGTGAGCTGCTACGCGCGGTGGGCTGAAGTCCCTCAGGTACTGGAATAGCGATCCCAGGGTAGCGGAGTTGTAGAGAAACTATAGATAGTGAGTAGACAGGTATACTGTGTTCATAGCCAGAACTGGATGATAGATCTCACATAAGGTCTTTAGAAAGCTCAGTAGCTAGCTGGAAAGGATTAGGCCCTCGAGGAGCGAGTACCTGGTTCCAGGGAAAGCTCTGAGAGAGCAATGGTAACACACAATTGTCTGTATCTGCGATAGCTTCCATGCAGTAGAGAATCTTCAGAGTGTTCAGGAACATGGGCCCTCGAGGAGTGAGTACCAGGTTCCTATCAGCAATCTGACATAGAGAAAAAGAGAACGAGGCGCCCCGAGGAGCAGGTTCCCCTGGTAAGTCCGAGGAGGCAGAGTAGCTTAGGTAACAAAACCCTTTGCTAACTCTATCCGTTAGCAATTTCTGAGACCTTTTATATTGGAAGCTGATGACGTCAGTTCAGGGGAACGCCCCCGAGGTTTGCGCCCTTGCTGGTACATCATTCGGAGCGCGTGCGCACCCTACGTCCATCAGGAACATGCCGCAGCACACTGAACCGATGATTTCAATGTGTTATCCACTATGACGCCTAGATCTCTTTCTTGGGTTGTAGCAACTAATATGGAACCTAACATTGTGTAACTAATGCATGGGTTATTTTTCCCTATATGCATCACCTTGCACTTGTCCACATTAAATTTCATCTGCCATTTGGATGCCCAATTTTCCAGTCTCACTAAGGTCTTCCTGCAATTTATCACAATCTGTTTGTGATTTAACTACTCTGAACAATTTTGTATCATCTGCAAATTTGATTATCTCACTTGTCGTATTTCTTTCCCGATCATTTATAAATATACAAGCCGTTAAGCCCGTAACAACGGGCTACATTAAAATGTTTTTTTTGGTCCTTTTTCGGACACTGCACCCTTCTACACTGCTTCTCCCTCACTCCCCCTTTCCCCTCGCTCATTCACCTCAGTCACTCATCCTCCTCCCCCTCGGTCACTCACCCCCCTCTTCCCTCCCCTGCCCCCATTCAAACTCCCTTCCCTCAGTCTTACCCTCTTTCTCCCACTGCCTCCCTCCCCTCTCACTGAAACCCCCTTCCCTCACTCTCACCTCCCTCTCTCATTCTCCATCTCACTCCTTCCCCTTCCCTCAGTCACTCCCCCACCCTCTCTCAATCCCATCCCCCACTCTCATCCCCTCCCATCCTCTCTCAGCTCATCCACAACCCCTTCCCTCTCCCTCAGCCCTCCTCCACTCCCTCTTTTTCTGTTCTCCACAACTTCTTACCCTTCCCATTTACTCACCCACATCCCTTTTCCTTCTATCCCCTCTCACCTCATCCACAACCCCTTTCCTCTCCCTCTTGTTCTCTTCAGCGCGGCCCCGCTCTCGCTGGACGGCACAGACACGAAGACGGGAGGTCTCCGGGGATCTCTCCCTCGCGCGCCACTCATCTGCTCCTCCCCACCACTGCATTTCTTCCCAGCGCCATATACTGGCCTGCCCGACACTCCGATACCGCCGCTGCTCCTCCCAATATCGCCACCGCCGCTCAGCTGCTGCTCCTCCCAGTGCCATATTGTAGCTCCGCTCTGACCAATGTGCTCTCCCGCCCGCGCATGCGCGGTAGAGCTGCTCTCTACTGCGCATTTGCGGGCCGTCGGTCAGAGCCCATTTATATGGTAGATTGAAAATTAAGGGTCCTAATACAGATCCCTGAGGCACTCCACTGCCCTCTCCCTTCCACTGAGAAAATTGTCCATTTAATCCTACTCTCTGTTTCCTGTCTTTTAGCCAGTTTGCAATCCACAAAAGGACATCGCCACCTATCCCATGACTTTTTACTTTTCCTAGAAGCCTCTCATGAGGAACTTTGTCAAACGCCTTTTAAAAATCCAAGTATACTACATCTACCGGTTCACCTTTATCCACATGTTTATTAACTCCTTCAAAAAAGTGAAGCAGATTTGTGAGGCAAGACTTGCCTTGGGTAAAGCCATGCTGACTTTGTTGCATTAAACCATGTCTTTCTATATGTTCTGTGATTTTGATGTTTAGAACACTTTCCACTATTTTTCCTGGCACTGAAGTCAGGGTAACCGGTCTGTAGTTTCCCGGATCAACCCTAGATCCCTTTTTAAATATTGGGGTTACATTAGCTATCCTCCAGTCTTCAGGTACAATGGATGATTTTAATGATAGGTTACAAATTTTTACTAATAGGTCTGAAATTTCATTTTTTAGTTCCTTCAGAACTCTGGGGTGTATACCATCTGGTCCAGGCGATTTACTACTCTTCAGTTTGTCAATCAGGTCTACCACATCTTTTAAGTTCACCGTGATTTGATTCAGTCCATCTATATCATTGCCCATGAAAACCTTCTCCAGTATGAGTACCTCCCCAACATCTTCAGTAAACACCGAAGCAAAGAAATCATTTAATCTTTCCACGATGGCCTTCTCTTCTCTAAGTGCTCCTTTAACCCCTCGATCATCTAACAGTCCAACTGACTCCCGCACAGGCTTTCTGCTTCGGATATATTTACTAAAGTTTTTACTGTGAGTTTTTGCCTCTATGTCCAACTTCTTTTCAAATTCTCTCTTAGCCTGTCTTATCAATGTCTTACATTTAACTTGCCAACGTTTATGCATTATCCTATTTTCGGATTCTTCTTCCTATTTTTGAATGAAGATCTTTTGGCTAAAATAGCTTCTTTCACCTCCCCTTTTAACCATGCCGGTAATCATTTTGCCTTCCTTCCACCTTTCTTAATGTGTGGAATGCATCTGGACTGTGCTTCTAGAATGGTTTTTTAACGACCACACCTCTTGCACATTTTTTTTTACTTTTGTAGCTGCTCCTTTCAGCTTTTTTCTAACAATTTTTCTCATTTTATCAAAGTTTCCCTTTTTAAAGTTTAGTACGAGAGCCGTGGATTTTCATACTGTTCCTCTTCCAGTCATTAATTCAAATTTGATCATATTATGATCACTATTGCCAAGCGACCCCACCACCATTACCTCTCTCACCAAGTCCTGTGCTCCACTGAGAATTAGATCTAAAATTGCTCCCTCAATCATCTGTTCCTGAACCATTTGCTCCATAAAGCTATCATTTATTCCATCCAGGAATGTTATCTCTCTAGCATGTCCTGATGCTATCAGCGAGGGGCTGATGTGGTCAAATTTCCTTGGCCCTAGCCTAGTCTAGCTGAGGGATTTTGCATTAGTTGTAGTGGTTTTAATAGGCTTAGTAATAGTGAGTTTCAGTAATCTGTTTGAAAATATTGGTGCTTGTAAAACTGTGTGGAAGTCCTGTATTGTTAGTAATGGTTTCAGTCAATATAATATTCTCAGCTTGGAGTATCCAATTTTCATTAATTTGCTTATATGCTTTTTCATTGTAAAGTTCTCATCGATCTGTATTCCTAGGTCCCTTACTTGATCTGAGGGTATAATGTTAAAATTTCCCAGGTCTAGGATTGGTGGTTTGATTATCAAGGAATTTCTTCTTAACCACACAATTTCAGTTTCTTTTGTGTTTAGTGTTATTTTCAGCTGAGATAATTTTTGTTGTATTGCTTCCCTGCTGATGCAGTTTTTTCAAATGATTTATTGAATAGGATGTAGTATGTCATCTGCCTATAGGAAGAAGTTTATTCCTAGCTCCGCTAATAATGTACATAGAGGCAGCATGTAAATGTTGAGTAGTGTAGCTGAGAATGTTGAATCCTGGGAACACCTTTATTGATTTAGAAGATGTCAGATATGTGATTGCCCAGTTTGACTTGGAAAGACCTATCTGCTAGAAAGGAAGGAGAACCATTGATAACATTTCGGTCTATTCCAATTTTTTTTTCAACTGCTAGCATAGCAGGGTATGGTCTATGTTCTCGAAGGCTGCTGTTAGATCAATTAGCACCATGATATAAGATTCATCATTGTCAAACCCGTATAGTACAGGGTCAGTTAAAGAATTAAGAAGGGTTGCTGTTGAGCAAAATTTTCTGAATTGGTTTGGGTACAGAATATTATTGTCTTCTAGGTGGATTTCTAATTGGGATAATACTGATTTTTCTAGGACTTTAGCTAAGAAAGCAGATTGGATATTAGTCCTAATCATCAATTCTGCCAATTTTATTTTTCAAGATTGGTTTAATCACAGCTTGTTTTGCCAGAGACCATGACTACCGTGTGCAATTCTGGTCACTGCATCTGAAAGATATAGTTGCACTGGAAAGTTTCAGAAAAGGGCAACCAAAATGATAAAGGGGATGGAATGGCTACACTGTGAGGAAAGCCTAAAGAGTTAGGACTGTTCAGCTTGGAGAAAATGGGGAATATGATAGAATGGGCTATTGTGAATGTTATTTACTCTTTGGAAATAGCACATTTAAAACAAATTGGAGAAAATTCTTTTTCACTCAACACACAAGTCAACTCTGGAATTCATTGCCAGAGGATGTCATAAGGCAGTTAGCATAGCTGGGTTTAAAAAAAGATTTGGATAAGTTCCTGGAACAGAAGTCTCCATCGAATGACTTATGAGCAATGGTTGAAGAACCTGAATATGTGTACCCTGGAGGAGAGGAGGAGCAGGGGTGATATGATACAGACCTTCAGTTTTAATGATCCAAGGTTGTCAACAAACCTTTTCCATTGGAAATAATTTAGTAGAACTAAGGGTCACGATTTGAAACTCCAGGGAGGAAGACTTAGAACCAATCAGGAAATATTTCTTCACTGAGAGGGTGGTGGATGCCTGGAATGCCCTTTCAGAGGAAGTGGTAAAGACTAAAACTGTGAAGGAATACAAACAGCCATGGATACACACTGTGGATCCCTAAAAGACTAGAGGATGGGAATATATAAAAAAAAAAAAAAAAAAAAAAGCAAGCTAAACTGGCACAGAGCGGCAGTTACTATCTTGGGAAGCTTGCTGGGCAGATTAGATGGACCATTTTGGTCTTTTTCTGCCATCATTACTATGTTACTAAGACCCTAAACTGCTATTAAACTTAAGGAATAGCCATAGCTTACTACTAGTATTAGTAACATTGGGTTTAGTTACTGTTTAGGTATTTGCCAGGTCCTTGTATCCTGGATTGGCCACTGTTGGAAACAGGATGTTGGGCTTGATAGACACTTGTTCTGACCCAGTATGACAACTTATGTTCTGATATGAAGATAAGAATTGATGACCAAGCTTTACTAGGGATAGCTCAGAGCTGTGGCTAGAATCTGAAGGCCAGCTAGAGAATAGCAAAATGCCATAGGCTCCTACCCCCTTTGACAACGTGCATTTAAAAGCTTTTCCTAGTTCATTAAGGTCGTAAGAGATAAAACGTTGAGAAGCCTGCTGATATGGCTAAGCTCTCTTTAGATAATAGGCCCAGAGCCATAGCTATCCTATGGCCAATGTGGCCACAGCCATAGGCATTCTGCCTGAAGGGCACCCATGGCCAGAATTGCCCTGGGGTGTTCCAGCACTCCCTCCTGATATAAAAGGAAGAAAAAAAAAAACCAAAACCCACACTTCCTCCCAGTCTGCTGGATACTTTCTGCTACTTCTCTCCCCCCCCAGGACAGAAGAACTGCAGCTGCTGGCAATCCAGAAGTGCCTCCAATCACACAATGGGCCAAACAGTTTCTGGCCAAGCCTGCCCCATGAGAATTTTAAAGCTGGTGGTCAAGCACTTCTAACCTCATCCTTCTACTACCGGCTCTTCTTCCTTCTGCATAGTTTAAACAGTTGATTTATAAACTGAACAGCATGGGAGGAATATGAGCTGACAGTAGAAGAATAAAGTTAGAAGCGCCTGGCCACTGGCTCTTACCACTCCAGTGTGGATTTAAAGGACAGGGCTGTCTCTAGGCCCTAGCCCAGCAAGATTCACCCTCCTCAACATGATGAAGAGAGCTAGAATGTTGGCAGAATTGGGTCCTGAACTCGAACGAGGCAGCCTAAAATTAAATATAAGGCTCAGCTGAGTCCTGGGTCGCTTATCAGCTCCCACACTCCTTTGCTGAAAATTTAAAAAGGGCAGATACTGGTACATTAATAAATAATTGAGCCACTTGTGCACAGTATTCTGACTGGGTATTATTAGTGAGACTTGATTAGAAAGGGATGGAGATGAAAGAGAGAAGAGCAGATTAAAGGCTGGAGTTTAGTCGGGGGGGGGGGGGGGGGGGGGGGGGGGATGGGGGGCAAGGGACCCATCCCGAGGCAGGTAGGCTCTTTGCCCTCTCTAATCTACAGGTGTCTCAGGGTGATCACAACTCAAATGTTTCCTAGTATGCTTCTTGAGGTTTCCAGTTCGATTTTGTCTGCATGTTAACATGTGGTCCCTTTTTCTGTATTTGGTGTGGATCTGTCCATATTTTGCATGTGTGACAGATGAAAGGATTTTGCTAGTATGTAGTTTCTGTGCAAATTAGCTGTAGTAAGCTAGTCATTATTTGTTCTTAGTAGATTGTGTATTGATATTCTAGGGCCCCTTGCTATATTAGCAGTGGTGACTTTTCATATGGAGAATTTAGGGCTAGAACCTAATTAGTTTAACATAAAGCATAGCTAATAACAGGAAAATGGTATGCTCATTAAACACCAATACTTCCACTGATAAAGGTTATGAGGAGAACCAATTTAATCATGACTTTTCTAAAACACTTCTTTAACTTTGAAATAAATAACATTTTACTCATATCCTTTAAAATTACTACTTACCTGATAATGTCCTTTCTTCTAATAAGGGAAGAGATCAAAGAGGAGGGAAATAAAAGGAACCTTAGGAGGGATAGAAATAAGGGATGGAGGAGGACAAAGTGAACAGAGGAGGGATGCAGAGAAGAAAGGAATGGGAGGGAAGAGGGGTCAGGAGAAGGACAGAAAAGCAAGGGGGTAGTTGGATGAGGAAGATGAGAAAAGAGTGAGGACTAAGGATGATGTGGAGAAGGATGCAAGCCAGTCTCCCCCATCACACTTCTATCCTTTTCCTTTATCTCCCCCTTCCACAGCCCCTTGGATCCCTCACTCATCCTGGTTCACGCCTGCCCCATTCTGCCTCCTCCCCCATAGAAACGACAGCAGAAAAAGACCAATTGGCCCATCCAGTCTGCCCAGCAAGCTCCCACACTTGTTTTCCCATACTTAGCTGTTTCACCGACCACCAAGTTCAGGGCCCTTGTTGATAACTGTTTGATTCCTCCTGCTAGAACCGGCTGCAGTGGTAGCAGGGCGATGTTCAAAAAGACAGATTAGGCTTGGCGGGGTCAATAGGTTGCTGAGCCTGTGGACGCTGGCCCTGCGGTTTTGGTTCTGTTGATTCTGCAGATGGGGAGTCTGATAGGAGGGGGACAGTATGAGGCATATGGTCGATAAGGTCGGCATTGGAATATTTGTCTGCGGGGTAGCGTAGATTATCGGCGTGAAGCAGAGTAAGTTTGAGGAGTGGCTAGAGATTGTACGGCCACTGACTGCTCTTCCAGTTGAGCTACCGTTTCTGAAAACGTGTCCCGAACAAGTTGTCACCTTTGCAATGTAAGTTGACTAATTTTTCATGGATGTCTTCTCTAATAGAGCTGGCCCTCAGCCACGCCACACGTCGTGCCGCAATGGCAGCTGCCGACGCACGAGAGGAGGTCTCAAACCCTTCGTAGACCATGCGCAACAGATGGCGTATGCCTTCCTCCAAATCTTGAACGTGGTAAGCATCCCCGGGTGGGTGGGCAAGGTCAGAGTTTTCTTTCATCCATTGCACACGCTCGTAGAGGTATTGAATAATGTAGAATTGATGGTGGTTAATGCAGGCGGCTAGCATAGGAGCCTGGACGCAAATTCATCCAACGAAAAAGATCTCTGCCCGGAGGGGTAGCCGAGTGTAATCTGGACTTCCTTGTCCTCGCCATTGCCGATTCAACGACCAGGGACGCATGAGGTAGTTGTGCCATCGTGTAGTAGGGCGATTTTTGCATCTTATATTTGAGGTCGGTCTTCCTGGAGACCACTGAAGTGTGAAGGGGGTATCCAAAGAGCGTTCCAGAACTGAGTCCAGTACGGCATGGGGAGGCAGAGCGGTAAGCTCTGCTGGAAGGTCAAAGATTTTCAAGAGACCTAACATTTCAGATCTCGGATCAGGCACCTGCTGAATGTTGAGGTTGGAACCCATTTTTTCCCAAAAACTTTGGATTAGGTCTTCCGGCGGGGAGTATGGTTCCGCTGGTTCTTCCCCTTGCTCCGAGGGATACCCTGTTGAACTGTCTGGTGACGTTGGTTGGAGATCCAGCGACACTGGGCTAAGTGGCCGTTCCTGAGGTTGCTGTGACTGTGTTGGGACCGGAGAAGGTGTATGTGGGGAGGGAGGCTGTGTATCCTGTGGAGACTGAGGCAGTGTATGTGTTGTGGAGACGAATGCACAGATTGTTCTGGAGACTCCGGGTTAGTACTGGCCAGGAGTCTGCTAGCTGATAAGAGGATTGTATGACCTCAAAGAAACCAGATAATGCCAGGGAGAGATTAACAAAAGAATATTTCGTCTTTGGTGGCCGAGATGGTGCCTGTGGGTGTCCTGTCGGAATTGCTGCCAGTAGAATATCAGAATCTGGCGGCTTGGTGTCGTGTGCGTAGTGTTTCTGGTCCCTTGCGTTTTTACCAGCGGTTCCTGTAGGACGTCACCTCGGGAGTGGTGTTTAGAAGCTGAGGATAAGTCTGAGAAAACAGAAGTCGAGGAAGCAGATGAAACTGGAGACAAAGAAAGGAGGATTGGACCTTCGTCCCTCTCTGATCTTGATGAAGAAGCCGGTGAAGAACGTGTTAGGGTTAACGGTGCACACCTGGAGGCTTTTGGAATTATGTGGGCAGTAGACGGTGGTAACAAATGGGATTTTTTTCCCATTAGGTTCTGGAAGTTTTGTCAGTTCTGGCTTTCTTCCTTTTTTCGGGTGTCGGCGCCGCTGGAGTAGTCCCGTGCTCCGACGGCGCCGTGATTTTTGCAGGCTTGCTTCGATGCATCGGCGTCCTCTTTTTGCGCCACAATGGTGCTTCCCCGTGCATCAGCCGATGCACCTGTGTTGCAGTCAATGCCTGGGGCGATGCCGAAGGCCTCGATTTGTGCATCAGACCTTCCGACGCCGTGTTCCGGGTCGCGTCCGCACGGCGCTGCGTCGACGTATCTTGCGTCTGTGGCTTCGACACATGGGTTGCTCCACGGGCAGGTTCTATCATCCACCCTGGCGCATGCGACTCTGCCCGGCGTCGGCGCGTGTCGCGGGACGGATCCAGACTTCTGGAGGCCGGAGTTTTACCTATCGTTCGGTCCTTCTAAGTAGGAGGCTCCATCGAGGCCCCCCGACGCTGTGGGGGTGGCACAGTCCTGGCGGGCCCCGGGAAGAGTGGGCTTCCGACGGCGGGGCATAGGATCCGGTCCTCGGGCGATTGAAGGTGCTCCATTTTTTCCCTTCTCTGGTGTCGCGCCCTCGGGGACATCCAACCACAATGAGGGCACGACGCTAGCGGGTGGTCTGGGCCCAGACATCTGCAACAGCGGTCATGTCCATCTATGATGGCATGACCTTCCCGCAGAGGCAGGGTTTGAACCCCGAGGGTCGGGGAGCATCCTTCCTACTGTGATCTTTCATATTTCCGTTTTCCTGAGCTGCACTTCCCTGAAAACAAAGATGAGCTGAGGAGGTCTGAAGCTCCGCGTGTGATCCCACGTGCGGAAAAACAGACTGAGGAGAGTTGTTAGCAGCACGGGAAACCAAGCACAGCCTCAGAGCAAAGCTCTGACATAAGTTAGGAAGCTCTGCCTCCCAGTCCTGATGGACAGTTCCCATGACAGCATGGCTAATTCAGCCCTGCTATCGACGGGAAACCAAGAGCATCAGGACCTGCTTTACCAAGAGAAAAAAAAATCCTTGGGAGTGCAATCCAAGGCTGCTTTACTAGGGAAAGAATCTTGCCAGCCAAGGATTTTGCTCAATGTGAAGAGACAGTTCAAGACTGCAGGCAATGAGCTCTCCAAGACAGGTATAAAACCCCTGGAGCACTTTTCTGCTATACCAATCCAGACACCTGCTTCCATTTGCTGGAGATAGAATACTGGTGAACAGCAATGCTGTACCAATATTAACCATGATTATTTTGCTAGAAAATGAGTTCTGTAACAATCTGCTGGCAGAGAGGTATAAACCCATAGGAATGGAATGGTCTAGCAGGATAACAGGGAGAGGGTGTATGCCAGTAAAGATTTTGTTTATAGTTATGAAGGTCAGGAGAAAATTACCTTCCTTCTTTTGAGAATTCCAAGATGAACTGTAATTACTTCTAAATAGCATCCATAAGAATGTAATGGCATCTTAACCACCAATAATAAAGACAACATTTTATTGTTTGGTAGCAACATACATGGTTTTATTACAACAAAAACATCTTAAATCAGGTGAAAAGTAAACTGAACAATCAGCACTAAAACATTTCCATTGGAAATGTGCTAAAAATCACAAAAAAGTCTTCTGTTACCATCTTACAGCTGTTTTCTTATGTGTTACTAGCCTACACATCCCACATCTTCTGTAGTCATGCAAATGCAAATTAAATGTTGACTGCTCAGACAAGTGTAAAGTCCATATACTGCAAAGACTCATTTTTCATAAAGTAGCCAACTTGGGCAAGAGCAAAATCTGCAAACAATTCAAGTGTTTATACACATTTCAGAAGCCATGAACCTTAAGTTGCTCCTCCTTGACGATACCAATCTAAAGAAAGAATAAAACAAAACACAAAAAAAAAGAGTTTAGGTTTCTCCTTACCCAAAAAAGATTGCATAGACAATAACCAAATTGAAAACAACATAGTTTGACTCCTTAAATCTGCAAATAGTTGTCACTGGTACTGAAAATAAATGTAAAGGGCAAACATTTCAATTCACTTTCCTAGTCACCTTTATCTACATTCAACAAAGTATTAACTAGAAACTGAGGCCATGGAGGAGGGAGGGGGGGGGGGGGGGGGGGAGTTTCCAATCACTTTATTCAGTGCTGTTTATCCACAAGGATACAGTACTGCAAGAACCAAAGCCACCAGGTTTCACAAAATGATATACGTTCATACTAAAAATATTTTTGAAAGTAAAATTTGTGTTTATCACCATAAAACAGGTAGTCATGGTTCCAAGTTTTTAAATATAGCCATGTGGACAAGAGCTTAAAGACTGGCAAGGGGAGAGAAGGATGAGCTGTGCCAACAAAAAACATTTGACAGCTGCAGTAGTGGCAAGAGAAGCATCAGTCCAATGTTTTTGGGGGTGTGGAGGGGCTCCAAGTGCTATAATTTCATAGCAAGGACTGTGGAATCACAGCCTGTTTATTTATTTTTTAAATATTTTTGTATTTAAAATGTTTCTGATGTATACCAAAGCAAAAAAAATTGAATGGGAGTTTCAGAAGTAAACTAGCAATGAAGAGGAGCAAAATTCTCTTGAAATATTCTAGTTTGAAACAAAGGAGGTCTGTTTATCACCCAAGAAGATCCTCATACCAAATGCTAGCCACATACGTTTTCTTGGAAGTATTTTCTTTCTACTCTCAAGAGACTGTAAACATTTTAAACTATTTTAGGTTACATAAAATGGCTGTTTTAGACATCCAGAAATAAAAACACACACCACAAACATTTTAGCAACAAGGTAAAAATTGAGGGGAAAACAAAAAATAAAAAAGAATGACTGCCTCTGTAGTCTTAAAGTATTTTACTAGTAATAAAATGAATACAAATTCTTATGCACCATTTTCTAAAGTGAACCAAAGAATTTTGATAGCCTTTTTGCTATTTTGAAGTAGGGGAGTTAACATTTAATAGTTTATGGACATCGCAAGAAACCATGCTTTGTTTGTATTAAGTAATTACATGGGGTAAGTATGCACCATACTATGCAAATACTTAAATCATAGCCAATATGGCCAGAAAATGATAGTTTAAAGGATTGTATAAGGAGATTTTTGCTACTGTGGCTACTAATTTTCATGGAGAAAAACATGGTACTCTCTCCAATTATGCTGGAGTTAGAGCAGAATCAACTGGAACAACTGCATTAACAATCCTGTTTGAAATTCATATCCCAAATATGAGCCGCTATCAACCTAATGAGTGGACTACCAAATGTGGGGATGGGGGGAGGATTCTGCATTTCTGACTGACACCCAACCAATGCCCCTGGTAAGCTGTGCACATGTATACAAGTCATGAAAGAAAGCACACATGGGAAAAATACAAATAAAATAAAATGGTGTTTCAAAGATCACTGTACATAGAAGAAATAAGAGGGAACACACTGCATCCAACAATGGAGAAATTACTTACCTGATAATTTCATTTTCCTTAGTGTAGACAGATGAACTCAGGACCAATGGGTATAGTGTGCTCCCGATAGCAGTTGGAGACGAGTCAGATTTCAATCTGATGTCAGCACTACATATTCCCCTACAGGAAGCTCTGCTCTTCAGTATTCTCCTCGATAAGCAATTATGGATATGTGTGTGTTTGAATAACTTTATTAACTTGAACTGGTTGACGTGAATTTTAGCTGGAGATCACCAGTGCACTCAACTGAGAAACGCCGACGCCGAGTAACTATGGGTGTCCTAACTAGAGGACAAGCGTGGCTTACCTGTGCTTGTCTTGCTCTCGGGGATTGTCACCCGAGATTTCCGGATTCTGAGGTGGCCGTGGGTGGGATTCTGAGTCCATCTATCTACACTAAGGAAAACGAAATTATCAGGTAAGTAATTTCTCCATTCCTAGTGTGTAGCAGATGGACTCAGAACTAATGGGATGTACAAAAGCTACTCCCAAACCAGGTGAGAGGCTGCCCATGGCCCACTTAGTAATGCCCTTGCAAATGCTATATCCTCCCGGGCCTGAATACCCAGGCAGTAGAACCTCAAGAAGGTGTGAATAGAGGACCATGTCGCCGCCCTACAGATCTCGGTGGGTGACAGCATCTTGGTTTCTGCCCAGGACACTGCCTGGGCTCTGGTGGAATGGGTCTGACTTGTAGAGGTGGAGGCTTGCCTGCCTCTACGTAGGCCGCCCTGATTACTTCTTTCATCTAGCGGGCTATGGTTGCCCATGAGGCCGCTTCCCTTTGTTTCTTCCCACTGTGAAGGACGAATAGGTGGTCTGTCTTTAGTACGGATTCTGATCTTTCCAGGAATCAGACTAGGAGTCTGCCGACGTTAAGATGGCAGAAGAGGCGCGAGTCTTCAGAGTCCTTATGCTCGTCAGGAGATGGCAGCGAGATGGTTTGGTTTAAGTGGAAATGAGAAACCGCCTTAGGAAGGAAGGAAGGGGATAGTGCGTAGCTGTATGGATCCCGGTGTGAATCTGAGGAACGGTTCCCGACAGGATAGTCCTTGAAGTTTGAAGATGCGACGGGCTGAGCATATTGCCACTAGGAATGCAGTCTTCAAGGTCAGGAGCCGTAGGGACAGCCTGCGAAAAGGTTTAAAAGAAGACACCGCTAGGAAGTAGAGTACTAGATTGAGATTCCATAGGGGTACCCGACCACTTTAGTGGTGGTTGGATTTGCTTGTCCCCTTTCAGGATGCGGGAGATGTCTGGATGGGAAGATAGACTGATGCCATCCACTTTGGTTCTGAAGCAGGCCAGTGCGGCCAGTTGAACCTTGATGGAGTTGAAAGACAACCCCTTCAAGCCATCCTGCAGAAATTCCAGGATCAGGAAATTTTGACTGTCTGTGGAAGGATGTCACGGGCTTTACACCAGGCTTCGAATATTCTCCATATTTATATGTACATTAAAGATGTGGAAAACTTGAGTGCTTGGAGCAAGGTGTCAATCATTGCCCCCGAGTATTCGCTCTTCTTCAGGCAAGTCCTCTCAATGCCAAGACCGTAAACGAGAATAGAGTTGGGTCTTCGTGGAGGATCAGTCCTTGCTGGAGCAGGTCCCTGTGTGGAGGTAGATACAGAGAGTTCCCCCCTCCAGAAGTCTTTGCATGTCTGCGTACCACTGCTTTCTTGGCCAGTCCAGGGCCACTAGAAGTACTAGCCCCCTGTGGTGTTCTATCTTGCGGATAATCCTGCCCAGTAGTGGCCATGGAGGAAAGGCATACAGCAGGTCTTCCTGTGGCCAGGTCTGGATAAGGGTGTTGATCCCCTGGGATTGTGGTTCTCGTCTGCAGCTGAAGAACTTGGGGACTTGGGCGTTAGACTGGGTTGCCAGAAGGTCCATGGCTGGAGTTCCCCAGCGGTCTTATTAACTGGAAGGCTATGGTTGACAGCCTCCATTCCCCTGGGTCTAGACTTTCCCTGCTGAGGTAATCCGCAGCGACGTCTTTTCCCGCGATGTGGATGACAGAGATCCCTTATACCTTTGCTTCCGCCCACGCCATTAGGGGGTCTATTTCCAGGGACACCTGTTGGCTTCTGGTTCCTCCCTGTCGATTGATGTAGGCCACTGTTTTGGCGTTGTCCGACATGACTGACAGATTCACCCCAGAGTCTGTGACTGAATCGTAGACAGGCTAGTCTGACTGCCCGGGCTTCCAGACGGTTGATGTTCCATCCTGACTCTTCCTTGTCCCATTGTTCCTGGGCCGTCAGTTCCTGACAGTGGGCTCCCCACCCTCGTAGGCTCGCATCCATGGTGAGCAAGACCCAGGTCTGTGGGGATAACTTTACTTCCTTGTTCAGGTGGTCTTCTTGTAGCCACCATAGGAGCTGGATCCATAACTCTGCCGGTAACTGGAGGCGGACAGTGTAGTCCTGGGACATCAGGTTCCATCGTGACAGTGGAGAACGTTGTAGTGGTCGCATGTGGGCCCTTGACCATGGTACGACTTCTAGGGTTGATGTCATGAGTCAGAGGACTTGGAGGTAGTCCCATACAGTGGGGCGAGCACCGTCCAACAGTTCTCAACTGGTCCATCAATTTCCTTCTCCTTGTAGTGGGAAGAATGACATTGTCCTGTTAGGTGTCGAAGCAGACTCCCAGGTATTCCAGAGATTGGGAGGGCTGCAGACAGCTCTTGGTTGCGATGACGACCCATCTGAGGTTCTCCAGGAGATTCTTGACTCTGGTGGTCGTCTGATGGCTTTCCTCTGGAGATTTTGCCCTGATCAGCCAATTGTACAGATATGGGTGAACGAGGATGCCTTCTTTCCTGAGTCGCTGCCACTACGACCTTGATTTTGGTGAACGTCCGAGGGACTGTACCTAGCCAGAAGGGTAGCACTCGGAACTGGTAGTGATGGTCCAGGATCGTCAAGCATAGGAAGCGCTGATGATCGTGATGGACTGGGATGTGCAGATAGGCTTCTGACAGGTCCAGTGAGGTCAGAAATTCTCGGCTGTACCGCCCTTATGATAGAGCGTAGTGTTTCCATGCGAAGTGTGGTACCCTCAGGTAGTGGTTGATCGACTTGAGGTCCAGGATGGGCCTGTACATTCCCTCTTTCTTGGGGACGATAAAATAGATGGAATAGTGTCCAGTATTTCATTGGTGCATGGGCACGGTATTATAGCCTTTAAGGCGAGCAATTTGGTTAGTGTGGTTTCCACTGCCGTCCTCTTTGAGGGGGAATGGCAAGGAGATTTCACAATTTTGTCTGGAGGGATGCTGTGGAAATCCAGAAAGTATCCCTCTCGAATGATGGTTAGGACCCACTCATCCGACGTTATCTCGAACCATCTTTGTTAGAATCTGGCAAGCCTGTCCCCTATGGCTTCTTCTGTGGATGGGTCTGTTGATTCTCATTGTGGGGTGCAGCTGGGGCCTGGACCTGAGCCAGCTCCCCTCTTGTGTTTGTTCCGAAAGGACTGGCCCCTGCCTGCGGGGCGAGATTCTTGGTATGTATTCTTGTACAGTCTGAAACGCTGTGATCCTCTGCCCCTGGATGTTCGGGGAGAGGGGCGTTGGCTTCTCTTGATCTTGTCCTCCGGTATCCGAGGTATTGGGGATTCGCCCCATTTGTCGGCTAACTTCTCCAGTTCACTTCCGAACAGGAGGGTTCCTTTAAACGGCATTCTCGTGAGTTTCGTTTTAGAAGTTGCGTCGGCTGACCAGCTTCGGAGCCAGAGCTGCCTTCTGGTTGCCACAATGGATGAGATGCCCCTAGCTGAAATGTGCACCAGGTCGGAAGTCGCATCCATGAGGAAGGATATTGCTGGTTCTAGTGTTTCGACGGGCATGGTGGTGTTCCTAGCCATTAACAAGCATGCGCTTGTCACCACGGCATAACAGGCAGTGATCTGTAGTGTCACAGCTGCTGCATCAAATGACTGTTTAATAATGGATTCCCGACGTCTGTCTTGGGCATCCTTGAGTGCTACTCCTCCTTCGACTGGAATGGTAGTGTGCTTTGTGACAGCGCAGACCATGGCGTCCATTCTGGGAAACACCAGGAGTTCTTTGGCTGAGGGTTCCAGTGGATATAGGGCTTCTAGGGCCCGTCCTCCTTTGAAACTGGCCTCCGGAGCATTCCATTCCAGGTTGATCAGTTGCTGTACGGCTTGCAGCAATGGGAAATGGTGTGAGGCCTGACAGAGCCCGACCAGAAGAGGGTTTGTCTTTGGCTCCGCTGTGGCGCTTGTGCCTGGGATGGTGAGCTCCTTCAGGCTCAGGGACACAAGGTTTGGTAGTTCGTCTTTGGAGAAGAAACGCATCATGGTTCAGTATGGTTCCATTCCTGGAGGGATTTCCCCTTCCTCCAGAGATTCTTGGGTCTTCCTCAGAGGTGTCAGTGTCCCCTAAGGTTAGGCTTTTGTCCAGGGGAGGCACGTCTCTGGGAGGCCGAGAAGGGCCTGGGAGGTTTGGGTCCTCTAGTGGAGGCTGTGTCACCAGTGGCGCCGATTGCATCTGGACGAAGGTTTGCAGACCTTTAAAGAATTCCACCCAGGAAAAAGATTCCTGGGTCTACATTTAACCAAGCGGCGTTCCCCGAATGTCCCGTTTGGAAGGCCGAGCTGGGGATAGAGAGGTCCGAGGTACTATCTGTGGATACGGATTCCTGTACTGGCTGGGGTGGGCTTTGCCCTGGTTCTCCCAGAGCCGTCTCACACTGTAGGTGCAGGGCAGTAGCCTCTTCATGCTGCGCAGCTCTTATGTGGCAGGCTGGAAAGAGGGCTTGTGCTTTGGCTTTCTTGGCCGGTGATGCCATGGCTTGTGCGCGTATATGTGCGTGCCGGGAGACTTAGATATGCGCTCTGGGTGCGCCGAGGGCGTGCTGGCAGGCCAGTATGTGTGCTTACGGAGATGCATGCGCCACTGTGCGCCCACCGCTGTGCGCACAAGTATGTTATGTGCCCGGCTCGCTGCTGTGTGCATGGCTCAGTTAGACAGACAGTACAGCGATCAAGAGGGGGGGAAATGGCACTCCCTCCGGAGGGTCTCCAAGTGGGAGGATCGTCGAGCCGGATCTGTGTCTAGCCTGGACAGGGCTGCTCAACCCAAAGGGACAGACGCCGACAGGCGATCTGTGCGGCTATCCGAGCCACGGAGACTTAAAGTTTTCTACCTTACCTTGTCTCTGTGCTTACTGGTCTCCGGCTGCGGGGGGAGAGGGAAATACCTTCACCGCCGTGCTCGGTTTTGCACCCGCTGCCTCTCAGCTGCTCCCTCCTGGGGGATAAGTCCACACTAGGAACCGGCTGACGGACCGAGGCTTACCTCTGAAGGATCTCTGAAATCACCTCAGGAATTCTCGACTGGGGAAGGGACCCTTAGGTATTACCACAGGAGAGCGGGGCTTGTCTCGTAGTAAGATTTTGGAATTTTCTCTCTTCTTTGGTTTGAATTTTCTAACGCTGTGCAAGCGTGTGCATAGTCCCGAACTGTTAAGGAGACTGAGAAATACTGAAGAGCAGAGCTTCCTGCAGGGGTATATGTAGTACTGACGTCAGATTGAAATCCGACGCCGTCTCCAACTGCTATCAGGAGCACACTATAGCCATTGGTCCCGAGTCCATCTGCTATACGCTAGGAAATGTTCACTTCAGGTCCTTGCCATTAGGATGGCAAGGGCCTGAAAGTAAACAGGGGTATTCACCACGGCAGTTTATGCTGACTTAAGTTTTAACCATATAATCCGCCTGAGCAAGGTTATTCCTGACATTACTCCAGAAGTTAAACAATGGTAAACTATTTGAAAACAATACTAGTTAACCAAAAGTTATCTACTACTTCTTTTAATCTCATTTTTATCCCTACAGTTTTCACATTTATCCACTAGCTTCACCACTTGAAGCATTTATTGCCCATCACCACCCGTCCAGTTTCAACATCTCTAAGCAAGGCTTGAGAGAATACCCCATGAAAATTCATAGCAAACAGTAGTAGCAGTACAACTGTCTGTAGCCAACTAAATGTCTCTCCTCTTTTGGATTTATTTTTAGACTTTATACTTAGCATTTCCATTATTGTTGCCCCCTTTCAACAATATCCTTTCAAGACACCATAGTTTATGCTATACACATGCTTTATTTCCAGCCATGACAGTAGCATGGAATTCTTGTGGTTAAAAACAATTTAGATGCAAGGTTAGCAAAGAGTTAATAAAATAAGACATTAAATGATTGTGTATTTTAACAAATACTTAAGTCATCACCAGTAATTTACAAACAATTTGAATTTGCTTACCTCCATCAGGAACTGGCAGATGTTCTTTCTCTGATCACCTTGTAGCTGGATAACTTCTCCGTATTCGGGATGCTCGATCACAGTACCATTACAAGCAAATTTCTGCAAGGATAAAGGCCTATTTATTACATATCTAATTCAACTTCAAAAAAACTAATCAAATGAGCATTTGTAGGTAAGAATAGTAAGCTATGAACGTTTTTTTTATATATACAAGTTACATGGCATTAAAAGAACTGAATTTTAGGTTTTGATCTTTATTAAATTTACATGAAGTTAGACTACACAACACAATCTGGATTAAGTCCACTTTTATGGCAATTGCACTAATCAGGCATGCCTGGGTTAAATAGTGAAACTTGGATTGGGAATTAGAAAAAAATCTTAGGTGGCATCTGCTGAAATCAGAAGACAACTGGTGTTAAATTTGCTATTTATTTGTTCTGGTCAGATACCAAAGAACAAAGCAAATATGTGCCTCTTCCCTTCTGCTTAAACTAAGTCCCAGGATATCAGACCAGAAGCAGGTGGCAATTAGGAAATGTTAGTATAAATATTAACAGATGTTAATGGCACCTCCCTTTTAACAGTGCCCCTCTACTCCATGTTCTATCCACTCCTAAGTTTTCAGGTCATGTAAGGGGAGACACGAGTACTAACAAGGATCTCTAATCCATACATATGCATCATGATCCTGTGCACATCCTGGAAAATAACCTCTTAGTTCTGAATGATATTTCTAGTTTTTAACTGGAGTTAATTATATCTGATTGACTGACCCACGAATAAACATTACTTCAAGAAAAATGTACAATTTAACTTGGAGTGCTATCATAGTTACATTTGTTTTAAATTGATTTAAACCAAAGTGAATTGACATTAACAGTTTATAGCTAACCAGTTACACCGAATCCAGTCAAGTATTGCGAGTATACACAGGAGCACACCTGTGGCGTGGCAATTTGTATATTGTTTTAGCATCTGACTTAGTATCAGCATATCTCTCTACATATGACATTCTTACTTTACTTCATAAGCAAAAGCCCCAAAACTGAAAGCTTATTACTTATTTAATTTTGTATTTAAAGTATTCACATGGACTCTGCAGGAATATATCCAGAACTCCAAAATGCCAGAACTACTAAAGAACTATAAAAGTCAGGGCTATAGTGTCAAATCAATGGTTCAGGCTGTAACTCTGCAATAACTGAACATACAATCATTTCAGCTCAGGCCCGCAGCTCAGGCCCATAAGGATCCCCGTGAACCACTCAGGTATGTGGGGAGGGGGGACAAAAATACAATATGTACTGTATATTGTACACCTTCATAATTGAGAAACTGACAACACACAAATAGGGTGTAGAACATTATGCATTTGTAAAGAGCTACCTAAACTAAGAAGTAGATAAAATGATGGAACCGAACAGGATACATCTAAGCTATTAGGGAAACAGTTCTGGTAGCTCCATTGGCTAACCTTTTTGATGCTTTAGAGGTGGGAGTAGTATTGAGGACAGGCAGATGCAGTTCATCGCCACAAAAGTGAAAGTAAGGAAGAGTGTGAGAACTACAGGTCAGTTAATCTAACTTCAGTGGAAAATAAATTTATAAAGTCACTGCTAAACAAAAGATAAGAGTGTAATAGAATAGAGCCAGTGGTTCTCAACCTTTTTTCCATCGTGACACACCTGACAGACCACACTCACGTGTGACACACTGCTCATTACAATTTACGGCAGAAATAAAAAATAAAGGTCCAGTATTATTTTTATTGTTAAGAATGACAAGGAAAAAAAGATACGTATTCTGTCTGAACAGAAATTGCATAAATATCCCACACCAAAACAGCACCAATTTCCAGCACTTAAACAGTAACCACCTTACATAAGAAAAGGCAACACTGAAAATATTACACCAGGCCTTAAGATACCAATACATCTATTAGGAAAACGGACCAAGCCAGGCTGCTATAGAGCCCTACGCAAAACAAACTACAAGCCAGCAGAAAACCTCACCTGAATCACGTGCTGACCCTCACCTAACAAAGAATAAAGAGACCAAAACGCATAACTAGAAGCATGCAGACAAAAACTGAACTGGAAACCGCAACAAGTCAGAGAGTCTCTGTATGCAGTGTAATAAAGGAAAAAAAAGAATCATCACCCATCCTTATAAAACAAATCAAGAATTATAAAATCAGTAGCAGTAAAACCATACTAACAAAAAGAACAGATTATTTCAAAACAGCTGATGAATGGAATATCCAATTAAAAACTCATAAAAAATTTCTAGATACCAATAAAATATTTCAAATAGACACGAAGACCCAGTAATGAAAAATAAGGATACAAAAAAATGTTTGCTCTGCATATTTGGGAACATTTGATATCCAGGTGCCCTGAGATTTTTGAATTAGCAGGAGGAGGGATGGTTTGCTTGCAACTTTCTCCTCTCTCTCTCACACTGGCTCTAAATCTCTCACATATACACATGCTTTTTCTCTCTCACTTATACAAGGCTCTTAATTACACATTTACACACATGCTATCTTTTTACGCTTACACACACAGGCCAGTCATACACATACATGCCGTCTTTCTCTCACACAGACTCATTCACATGCTTACAAACATGCTCTCTTCTCATTTACACACAAGCTTCTCAATCATATACTCCCTCACCTAAATCAGCTCTCAATCACACACATACTCTTTCACATATACAGGCTCTCAGTCTTTCACATCCATGCTATTGCACTCTCACACACAGGATCTCAAACACACATGCTTGCTTGCTCGCTCACTCACTCTCCCCCCCTCCCCTGAACTAGCAGCAGCAGCCTCCCAACCCTAAAGACAGCAGCAACCTCCTTCATTTTCAGCCCTCGCGAAGAAAGGAGTCCCATTGGCCAAGGGGGTTGAAGTTGTTCCTCATTTTACTCCGAGCTGTGCTGCTCATCTTTCAGGCCGCGCCTCTCCTTTTCTTCCAGTAGATGCTGCCCACGCTAGCATGGTCTCTTCTTCCCACCCATGCACCTGCTGCTCACCACTTCCTCTTCCGGTGTGCGGGAAGAGAGCATGCCGGTGCCACTGACTCCAGCTGCGTTCCGCCCAGGCAGAGGACCTATTTCGTTTGGGTAAGGGGAGCAGCTGGGTCAGCAGAAGACCGGGAAGTGTGGCAACACACCCACGTGTTCTTGGTGCTGTATTAGAGGACTGGAGGTATCATGGTTTAGAGTAATCTAATCAATTACTTTGACTGGGTGACAAGACAGTTAAATCAGAGGATACAACTTGATGTAGCATTCTTTTGATTTCAGCAAGGCTTCTGACAGGGTTTGCATAGGCCTGAAAGTGACTGACTGGGTTAGAAACTGATTGAATGGTATGACAAGCGTAGTGTAAATGGAGTTCACTGAGTAAGGGGGGGGGGGGGGGGGGGTTGCTGGTGGGCCAAGAGATCAGTACTGAGTCTGGTTCTGTTCAATATTTTTAAGTGATCTCATGGAAGGGCTATTAAAAAAAAAAAAAGTTTGCCTTTTTGCAGATAACTAAACCAAATCTGCAACAAGGTAGACACCCTGGAATGTTTGCAAAATATAAGGAGGGATCTCAGTGAAGCTAGAGGAATGAACCTCATAAACCTTCAGGAATGGTCAACTCCCGTCCTTAAGAGCCACAATCAGGCCTGGTTTTCAGGCTATTCCATGCATATTCATTATGGGTATTTGCATATAACGAGTTAATGCATACAAGTCTCATGCACGTGATATGCTGAAAAACAGACCTAACCTGTTTGTAGCTCAAGGACCAGAATTTGTGCAGTCTCTGGCAAATAAAATGTAGTGCTAAAAATGCAGGGTAATGCATTTGGACTGCAAAAAAAAAAAAAAAAAATCAGGGGAGTAGTACAGTATAGGGAGGGGGTGAAGATCTGGGCACAAAAGAGCAGGATCTAGAGGTAATCATACCAGAGGATATTAACATTGTAGCAAAACCTGTAGCATGCTTAGGTATAGAGAGGGGGCTAACCAGTAGGAAACAGGATCACATCTTCAAAATGAATCTGTCTAGAGTGCAGCTACTAAAATGGTCAGTAGATTTTCTTCATAATAAAGCATATGGGGACAGGCTAGATGTTCTAGATATGTACGATGAGGAAAAGGGGTGATACAAGACATACATTTAGATACTGTCAAGGAATAAATGCAAAAGAGAAGGCCTCGCAACAGGAAGGAAACTCTGGAATGGGAGGGTCATGGGATAAGGATAAAGGAAGAGGACTCAGGAGTAATCTAAGGAATTATTTATTTTCAGAAGGGTGATGATGTATGGAACAATCTCCCTGTTAAGGTCACAGAGAGGAGGCCAGCATCAGAACTTAGGAAGTGTGGACCAAACTGAACAGGAGATGTGGATGTTCAGGCTGGATGGACAGTATTGTCTATTTGAGATTATGTTCTATTTTTCTAGTATGAATAATACTTGTCTGACATTACTCTAGAAATCCCACATGAACATGCTTGTTATGAAATATGCTGCCTACTTAAACTGAATTCTTACTTTGCAGCATTCACTGTGTTTCCTTAGCTGTCTCTAATTTCTCTAAACAATTGAAGAGAGTCCAAACTGCTGAAACTAAATGTGAAAGGCGTGGAGACAGCCTGAAACCTCAGCCATACCCGAGATAAATAAAGGAAATATCTGAGGCAGAAAATATAATTCAGTTTATTGGATTTAACCTGATATTTCAGTGCTTCCTCATATCCTTCTATCCAAAAATAGGTCATTAACAGCGAAATCAGTAGAGTTAGCAAACACCCTCCACCCCTATTTGAAATTATTCAGCAGGCTCCCGTTTCCGCTACAGAGTATCCTCAGCTTTCCGTTTTACCTTCTTAAAGGCCTTTACAAGTTTCTTTTTGTCGTAATCATCTGCAATCCCTTGAACTGTGGTCAGCGTTTTTCGGCCGTTCCGCTGCTGGATTCTTATATGGATGTAATCCTCAGTCCCTGCCGGGAGTAAATCGTCACCCTTAGTTGCATCAGCAAAGGGGTCTGTGAAAAAGAGATGGGGAAAAAAAATGCACTGGTTACAGAGCCAAATCCAAAAGATTGGGGAAAACTATTTCCACCTGGACATTGCTAATTTTAAATATTCTGAAAGGGGTCCTTTGAACTCTCCACTTGATTTAAAAAAAAAAAATGCAGGTTTTTCCCCTCCTGAACAGCCTAAATCTCTGACCGGGGGGGGGGGGCTGCGGCTCGATCCCGCTAGCAGAGTTGCATCAGCCGCAGCTCTTGGGTGGGAGCCCGCACAGTAACGAGGGAGGGGGGAGGGACCCAAGTCATCGTCGATAATAGGAATAACAGCACGGGAAAGGGGGGGGGACGCCTCGAAGTCTATGTTCACCACCACCTCCCCCAAGGATAGAGCTTCTCCCGTAACAAGGGAAAGCGAAGGAGAGCACTGGGGTGAGGCCTCCGCCCAGCTCCTTCCACTTACTGGGGGACTTTCCTGCTCCCCAAGCAGCTCCCTCCCCGCCGCCGCCACCACCTGCATAAACACGCAAACTTAAGAATACACCTCCCAACCGCCCCGCCAGGCAGAGGGGCCGCTCCTCACCGAAGGATTGGAGGTTCTGGATAGAGGACATGCGATACTATTACGCGACCGGTGTTGCGAATGAAAAGGCGTCGGCGGGTTTCTGCCGGTTTTCCTGTTTCTTTTTCCTTTTTTTTTTTTTTTTTCCCGCGACGACGGTGAAAAGAAAAAAAATACCAGGAAGAGGAGGGGAAAAAAAAAAGGTGCAAGCTGAAAAAGGAAGGCAGGAAAACGGGGGGGGAGGGGGAGAAAAAAACAACCCAGAGACCCGAACGCCGGAACCTGAGGAAGATTCGCTACTCCCACAAAATGGCCGAAGAACGCGCCGATGGGTTTTTTTTTTTTTTTTTCCCTTTTCCCTTTTCTGGAGCTGTGCCTACGTCACGCTGAGCGGGACGGAAACCACGAAGCCTGCTGGGAAATGTAGTTTTCTAGGTTATCTCTTTCTCGCACCCATCCTAACCTCGCACACTTTTCGGAGCAATGCTTCGAAATAGGTCTCTTGCATTCAGCTCATTATTTTTCTGTTGGTATTTGTTTCTCAAGCCCCTGTTTCCGTTTCGTGGTAGTTTCAGAGTTTGGGTTTGCTTTTTTTTTTTTTTTCGTTTCTTTTCAGAGTTAGTAGTTTTTTTTATGAGTTAGAAGTTTACTCCATTTCAGGCCGATACAGTAAGGACGCGTAAGAAAGAGTGCGGCAGTGCCGGGTGCACCCTCGTTTGCCACGCGCACACTTTGGATCACATACCGCTCGATACAGTATTCAAATGAGACGCAAATGCAAGCCGCGTCCAAAGCGCATCCATGAAGCGGTAGGCGTGCGCAATCCATTTTACTGTATAGAGCGGTATACAGCGCCTATACAGTATCCTGGGTGCGCTGGTACCTGTCATTTCAAATGTCTTTTGAAATGCCATTCCACCAGGAAAGTGGATGGCTCTCCTACAGACCCCGCTGCCTTGAGCGCCAGCGCCAGCAAGCCCCAGTAGCCAGCGATCGGCAGCAGGGAGCGCAACAAAGCACCTGTACGCGCAACAAAGCACCTGTACGGACAGGCAAGAGAGAGATGAAATTTCACGCGCAAACTTTCCCCCAGCCCCCGCTCACCTGCCCTGGCTGCGGCCATGCAAACCCCCAGCAGCAGAAGGGCGTCCATGGGTGTCGGTCTCCCGTGCGGGCGCGCCGACAACTCCGGAGCAGCCCTAGTCCTCTCTCCCCTCCTCCCGAGGCGCGCACCGAGGCTCCCCTGCCTCCCGGGGGAAGCCGGCGGCGAGAGCAGCTTCAGCAGCCCGGGGCGGATCGGGCGCTCCCCATGCGAGGCGGCTTCCAGCAGCCCCCCGCCCGTGAATGTGCATGAACACATGCCTGTACGCCCAATTTGGGCGCTCAAGGCAGCGAAGGTGCATGAACGGACGCCGAGACCTGAGCCTCCAGCTGAACGTCCGAGGTCACGGTGCGCGTTCATGCGCCTTCGCTGCCTTGAGCGCCCAAATTGGACGTACAGGCGGGCGCTCAAGGCAGCAAAGGTGCATAAATGCATGCCGCGACTTGAGCGCCTGGCTGGACGTCCGAGGTAAAAAAATAAATAAATTACTTTTTAGTGATTGGCACATGTAATCTTTGGGAATGTGCAAGAGTAGCACTTTCTCTATGCAGATCTCACAATGTACGAGATCAGCATGGAGGAACTGGAAGCCCACGGGGCCTGCACAGAGGAGGCAGCAGAATGGGCTTCAGTGTCAGTAGCAGCAATCAGCACCTCCCCAATAGCCACGCGGCAGCAGTGACAGTGGCAGCAGAGGAATGAGAGAGGTTCCGAGGTTGCTGGCAAAAGAGAGGGGGGGCTGCCTTTAGTGTGTGCATGTGTATGACTGGAACTCTGCCTGGGAGTGTATGTGTGTGAATGCATGGGTGCCTGCCTGGGGGTCTGTGTGTGTGAGAATTAAGGTGTGCATGCCTGGGGGATGGGGAGGGAGTGGTGTGAAAATGAATGGGAGCCTGCCTGGGGGTCAGTGTGTGTGTGTGAGAATGACTGGGAGCTTGCCTGGGTGTGTGTGTTTGTGTGTATGTGAGGAGCCAGTGAGTGTGTAAGAGAAAATCCAAGGGAGTAAGAGTTTGTATGTGGTGGGAGAGAGAGTGTCTTAGAGCCTGAGAGTGTGTCAATGTCAGTGAGAGTGAGAAGTTATGGTGGATATAAGAGCATGAATGTGTATGTATGTGACAGTGTATGTGTGAGAGAGAATGGACATGTGAGTTTGTGTGAGAGAGAGAGGATAACCTCCTAATCCTTGACAATATCAGGGTGTCTGTAAATCAAGAACTCCCACAGAAGGGACAGCAGGGCCTTTTTAAAATCCTTATTAGTTTTAATTATTGAATATTATTTGATGTCTGCTCTTTTTGAAATATTTTATTGGTGTTATATACAAATTTTTGAAAATTTCCTTGAGTTAAATTACTGGAGGTTCTATTCATCAGCATTTTTGAAATATATATTTTTAGTATGATTTTCCTATTGTGATGTTTTATAGTTCTTGATTTTATTGTTTGATGTTTTATGAGGAATGATGGTATTTTCTGTTTTTCCATTGCTGCATTACATACAGTCTAACTTGTTGTGATTTCCAGTTCAGTTTGTCTGTGCATTTCTGTGTATATTTTATGGTCCCTTTATTCTGTATTTGGTGACTCACCAAATTGTATGTGTAATTTGGTACCCATGGGCCAGTATGGAGAAAAATCCCCCGGGCCACTATTTTCCCACAATCCGCCCCTGCCTAAATGCCACACAGTTCAGGAAATGGACGTTTGTCAGTTAAGCATCTATTTCCTGACCCAACTGCCAGTGGGGTTAAGAACATAAGAAAATGCCATACTGGGTCAGACCAAGGGTCCATCAAGCCCAGCATCCTGTTTCCAACAGTGGCCAATCCAGGCCACAAGAACCTGGCAAGTACCCAAAAACTAAGTCTATTCCATGTAACCATTGCTAATGGCAGTGGCTATTCTCTAAGGGGCGGATTTTAAAAAGCATTTACATGCGTAAATCTGGGTTTTACGCATGTAAATGCACTTTACTCGAGTAAGTGGGCTTTTGAAAATTGCTACAATATATGCCATTGAATCGTCCATAGGATTTATTCGCATAAGTGCACTTTACGTGAGTAAATGGCTTTTGAAAATTGCTACAATAGTAGTTACATTTATGCGCGTAACTCCTTTGAAAATTACCCCCTAAGTGAACTTAATAGCAGGTAATGGACTTCTCCTCCAAGAACTTTTTTACTTTTTTTTAACTTTATTTAATTTTGTTTTTCCTCCTTAATATTCCAACGATATTAAGTAGGAGGCAGTACAGAAAAGCAGTTTTATGCTTTTTTGTACTGATCTAAGGAGCGCTCAGCTATTAACGCCTGCTCCAGGCAGGCGTTAATTTCTGATCGCTAAGGGGTAGATTTTACAAATCTATGCGGGATTTTATAAGATACGCGCGTATCTTATAAAATCCGGGGTCGGCGCACGCAAGGGGGTGCACATTTGTGCAACTTGCGCGCGCCGAGCCCTGCGCGCGCTGCCCGGTCCCTCCGAGGCCTCTCCAAAATCGGAGCGGCCTCGGAGGGAACTTTCCATTCACCCCCCCCCCCCGGCACCTTCCCCTCCCTTCCCCTACCTAACCCACCCCCCTCCCCCCAGCCCTATCTAAACCCCCTCCCTACCTTTATCTTAAAAGTTACTACTGCCTCCGGGCAGTAGTAACTTACGCGCGCCGGTGCGGCAGGCCCCGACACAGGCCGCTGTATCAGGGCACTCGGCCATGCCCCCGAAACGCCCCAGAGCCGGAAACACTCCCCCTGGACACGCCCTGAAAACGCCACGTCACTCCCGACACGCCCCCCCAGCAAGCCCCGGGACTTACGCGCGTCCCGGGGCTTGCGCACGCAGGGGGGTTTTAAAGGGTTACGCGCGTACCTTATGCGCGTAACCCTTTTAAAATCCGGCCCTCAATGTGTATCCTAGATACACATTTTTTTTTTTTGCATTGGGAGTGAATGCCTCATAGCCTCATTCACATGCATTTGCTATTATATTCACTCCGCCTTTGATGCACATTGTTGAGGGGATTAATTAGCGTCTCTACAACCCGCGTCCAACTTCAGGTTATACAGTGCGCCTTGGCTGAGGATTGCCAACTTTTCCACAGACCACAACTGAACACCCAGCAAGGCAGTGTCTCCTCTGAGCCTGGGACAGGGTGGAGGGGAGTGCCTGCTAAATAAATTACTGTAATAAATATTAGTGATGTGCAAAGCCCGAACCTTTTGGTTCGGGCTTCGTTTTCGGCCCGCCACAGGAAATTCTGTATTTCCGTGGTTCGGGCCTTTGAAATTCGGGGAGACCTGAATTTCGGATTAGCGCGCACTAATAGGATTAGTGCACGCTAACTCCCCATTAATTTCCGGAAAAATTCATTCAGGATTTGTTGTCCCCGAAACAGGATGGATGCACATCCCTAATAAATTTAACATAATATTTTAATGATTAAGTAACACTGACTTCCCCTGGACTTCAACTAATAATAATTTCTGAAAATATTTTTTCTTCCTTTCTATGGAGGCATTACTTGAAACTTGACTCAGGTTTAGCATCCTGTCTTCGACAGTGGCCAGTCCATGAACAAGCAGTATATTGATATTCAAAAGCCATTTATTCAGATAACTGAAAATGCATCTGTCTAAATGACTAACTGGCGATATTAAAAGCCGTATGCAGTTAATTTCTAGTTGCAAAAGTCGGGGGCAGGCAGGAGGCATTTCGGGGAGGAGTGGAGTTATGCGGCTAACTCGTATCATGCCATAGGGCTGCCTAAAGTTAGCCGCATAAAAATAAGCGGATAAGTTTAGCACAGCCAGGTATATTCAGCGGTATGGTATATGTTTATCCAGCTGACTTGCCAAGCTGCTCAATGGCTGAATATTGGCCTCTGTATTTCCCAAGTACACGTTGTTAATAATATTTTATGGACTTTGCTTCCAGCAATTTGGCCAAACTGGATGGATGTTTAAAAAAAAAAAAAATAAATAAATATATATATATATATATATTCTATGCATTATAAAAGGTGGAAGGAAAGCCATATGGCTGCCAGCATGGTTAAAAGGTAACAAGAGAGGTTATTCTAGCCAAAAGAACATCTTTCAAAAACTGGAAAAGGGATCTAAATGAAGGAAACAGCATAAGTACTGGCAAGTTAGATTTGAAGCATTGATAAAGAAGGCTAAAACAGAATTTGAAAAGCTGCTTGCTGGGGAAGTAAAAACTCATAATAAAAACATTTTCAGATACATTTGAAGCAAAAAGTCTGCAACAGGGTCAGTTGAACCATTAGATGATCGAGGGGTAAAAGGGGCACTAAAGGAGGGCAAGGTCATAGAAAAGAGATTGAATGAATTTTTTGCTTCAGCTCTTACTGAGGAAGATATAAGGCAGATACCCATGCCAGAAGTGATATTTAAAGGTGATGATTTAGAAGAACTGAAACAATTTTCAGTGAACTTGTAAATTGTAATAGGGTAAATTAGTCCTGGGGGAATTTTGCGCTACTGCGGAATGCAGAATTCACTAGGGATGTGCAGAGGAGCCGCATATGTTTCATACGGCATTCATATTCGTCGGAGCCAGATACGTTGTATCCGCTCAAAGGGGCCCCCCGATCCGTTGATACGTGCCATTCTTATTCGTTTCCCTTTTAATTTAATTAACTACAACACCCCACCCTCCTGACCCCCTCCCCAGACTTGCCGAAATTCCCTGGTGGTCCAGTGGGGGTCCTGGAGCGTCTCCTGCCCTCCCTCCATCGGCTGCCGGCGCCATCTTGTGCTCCTACCATGTGACAGGGGCCAACCAATGGCAGCGGTAGCCCCTGTGACATAGTAAGGGCAAAGGCTATCGGCGCCATTTTGATTACTGGCAGCCAACGGCCCGAATGCAGGAGATCGCTCCAGGACCCCCACTGGACCACCAGGGACTTTTGGCAAGTCTTGGGGGACCCTCCTGACCCCCACAAGACTTGCCCCTGTGACATAGTGAGGGCAAAAGCTATCGGCGCCATTTTGAATACTGGCAGCCGATGGCCTGAGTGCAGGAGGTCGCTCCCAGACCCCCGCTGGACTTTTGGCAAGTCTTGTGGGGGTCAGGTTTGTCCCCCAAGACTTGCCAAAAGTCCCTGGTGGTCCAGCGCACGTAATTTACTACTGCCCGGAGGCAGGCGTAACTTTTCGAAAAAAGGTAGGGGGGGGGGTTTAGATAGGGCCGGAGGGGGGGGGGGGGTTGGTTAGGGAGGGGAAGGTGCAGGGGGGTGGAAAGAAAGTTCCCTCCGAGGCCGCTCCGATTTTGGAGCGGCCTCGGAGGGAACGTGCAGCGCGCGCAGGGCTCGGCGCGCGCAAGGGGGTGCACATTTGTGCACCTTGCGCGCGCCGAGCCCTGCTCAAAGGGGCCCCCCCGATCCGTTGATACGTGCCATTCTTATTCGTTTCCCTTTTAATTTAATTAACTACAACACCCCACCCTCCTGACCCCCTCCCCAGACTTGCCGAAATTCCCTGGTGGTCCAGTGGGGGTCCTGGAGCGTCTCCTGCCCTCCCTCCATCGGCTGCCGGCGCCATCTTGTGCTCCTACCATGTGACAGGGGCCAACCAATGGCAGCGGTAGCCCCTGTGACATAGTAAGGGCAAAGGCTATCGGCACCATTTTGATTACTGGCAGCCAACTGCCCGAATGCAGGAGATCGCTCCAGGACCCCCGCTGGACCACCAGGGACTTTTGGCAAGTCTTGGGGGACCCTCCTGACCCCCACAAGACTTGCCCCTGTGACATAGTGAGGGCAAAAGCTATCGGCACCATTTTGAATACTGGCAGCCGATGGCCTGAGTGCAGGAGGTCGCTCCCAGACCCCCGCTGGACTTTTGGCAAGTCTTGTGGGGGTCAGGTTTGTCCCCCAAGACTTGCCAAAAGTCCCTGGTGGTCCAGCGCACGTAATTTACTACTGCCCGGAGGCAGGCGTAACTTTTCGAAAAAAGGTAGGGGGGGGTTTAGATAGGGCCGGGGGGGGGGGGGGTTGGTTAGGGAGGGGAAGGTGCAGGGGGGTGGAAAGAAAGTTCCCTCCGAGGCCGCTCCGATTTTGGAGCGGCCTCGGAGGGAACGTGCAGCGCGCGCAGGGCTCGGCGCGCGCAAGGTGCACAAATGTGCACCCCCTTGGGCGCGCCGACCCCGGATTTTGTAAGATACGCGCGGCTACACGCGTATCTTATAAAATCCAGCGTTCCTTTGTTTGCAACTGGTGCGCGAACAAAAGTACGCGCGCGCGTAGATTTATAAAATCTACCCCTTATTGTGTGCAGTTCTAGTCACTGTATCTCAAAAAAGATAGAGTAGAATTAAAAAAGGTATAAAGAAGGGCAACCAAAATGAATAACGGAATGGAATGATTCCTCTGAAGGAAAGGCTAAAGAAGTTAGGGCTCTTTAGCTTGGAGAAGAGACGGCTGAAGGGAGATATGATAAAGGTCTATGTGGAGTAGAACAAGTAAACCTGAATCAGTTGTTTATTCTTTCAAAAAGTACAAAGACTAGATGGTATGCAATGAAGTTACTAGGTAATACATTTAAGACCAATAGGAGAAAATATTCTTTTTACTCAACACATAATTAAATTCTAAAATTCGTTGTTGGAGGATGTGGTAGAAGCTATTAATGTAGCTGAATTTAAAAAAGATTTGGACAAGTCCCTGGAAGAAAAGTCCATAAACCATTATTAAAGTGGATTTGGAGAAATCCATTGCTTATCCCTGGGCTAAGCAGTATGGAATCTATCAATCTTGGCATCCTGCCAGGTACTTTCAATCTGTATTGCCACTGCCAGAAACAAGATACTGGGCTTGATGGACTTTTGGTCTGACCCCAATATGTCCAATGTTATATTCTTTTATCATTTTGGTCACCCATTTCTATATCTTTTCTAGCTCTGCTATATCTTCTTTGAGATGGAATGACCAGAACTGCACACAGTATTCAAGCTGTGGTTGCACTATAGTTTCATACAGAGATCATCATGATATCCTCAGTTTTATTTTCCATTCCTTTCCTAATAATACTTAATATTTTGTTTGCTTTTATGATTGCTGCCACACATTGGGCCAAGATTATGTCCTCTGCAGATTTGATCATCTCCCTTTTCCACATCATTTTAAATATATTGAAAAACAATGGTCCCTGGACAGATCCCTGGGGCATATCTTAGCCCAGTGGTTCTCAAGCAATGGGTCTCCAAAAGCTGGGTGGTGTGTCACCAAAATTTGACATAGACATCAATCTTATGCTTTCTATAATACCCACATGCACCTGCTGGCTGAGGAGAATGCAGAGCAGGGAGCCAGGTACTTGAAGTCCTAATTGCAGCTGTGTATATTGCTGTTTTTCTCCCACTTCAGCAATCACTGCCACTGCTGGCCCAAGCTGGAAATGTTGTGGTTAAACTGTCTCCATTTCCCATCTCCCTGCCCCACCATTATCACCACTAGTGCATCCTGTGCCACTACTAAGACCACTGTCACCATTAGCCTGGGTTGAAAATGCTACATCCTGCTTCCTTCCCCCTGGCTGTGACCACGTTGCCACCAGCCTGGCTCAGAAATGTGGGGTCCTGCTCCCTGCCCTATGGTCACAATCACTGCCATTGCTGGCTGCAAGAGAGGGAAAGATGACAATGCAGTCCCCCTCATTTTTCTTCTGATGGCTGTGATTGACACGTGGAGTTTTAAAAGGGGGACTAATGAGGATATTGAAAGGGGAAGGGGCTGGAGGAGGGAGCATTGGGTGCAAGGGGAGTGCAAAGGGAGAGAGGGCGGAGAGTGGAGGGGGAAGAGTACACATCCTGACACCCCCACACACAACGCTTGGAACAAACATCTCGCCGTTTTAACGGGCTTAACGGCTAACGTGCCGCGGTATATAAAAATCTCTAAAATAAATAAATAAATAAATAAATAAATAGACAGACGTGCATTCATTTATAATGAATTAGGCAATTTCAATGAAATTGCCTAATTCATTGTGGTTCGAGGGGACCTGAACCACGAAACGGATTTTCCCCGAAATTCGGGGAAAATTCATTTTTTGGGTTTGTGTGGGGGGAGGGGCACATTTATTTAAAAAAAAAACCACTAAAAAAACCCCACCCCAACCCTTCAATTTTACTTTCTTACCCCCCCCCCCCCCATCATCATCCCGATCCCTCCCCAAGATTTACTAAAAGTCCCTGGTGGTCCAGCGGGATCCTGCGAGTGATCTCTCCCTCCATGCTGTCAGGCTGTCGAGCCTGCTATGACTCAAAATGGCGCCAATAGCCTTGCCCTTACGATGTCACAGGGGCTACCGGTGCCATTGGTCAGCCCTTGTCACATGGTAGAAGGGTATTGAATACTGGCAGCCGTTGGCTGCCAGTATTATAAATGGCGCCAATACCCTTGCCCTTATGATGTCACAGGGGCTACCGGTGCCATTGGTCAACCCCTGTCACATACTCCTACCATGTATCAAATGCTCCTACCATGTGACGGGCTGACCAATGGCACCGGTAGCTCCTGTGACATCGTAATGGCAAGGCTATCGGCATCATTTTGAGTCATAGCAGGCCCAAAAGCCCGACGGCATGGAGGGAGAGATCGCTCGCGGGACCCCGCTGGACCACCAGAGACTTTTAGTAAGTCTTGGGGAGGGATCGGGATGGTGGTGGGGGGGGGGTTATAAGAAAGTAAATGTGAAGGGTTGGTGTGTTGTTTTTTTCCGATTCATGTTTTTTTTCCCGATTTGTGGTTTGTTTGTTTTTATTCGTTTTTCCGGTTTCGGGTTCGGGTTCCAGTTTCATTTTTGGCAAAAAACGATCCTTGGGAAAACGGGTTTTCCCACAAAGCGCCCGAACCGAAACACGACCCGAGCCAGAAAAACGAAGCTCATCTCTATTAACGACTTGTGATTTCTATAAGCCATTTTAATCAGTGGACTCATAGAAATAGGAGAGTAACAGGTGTACTGTTAGGAATTGATACAAAGTATAGAGCAGGCAGCCAGCAGACATAGGTAGGGCAATCATTGTCAAGGAGAAAACTAGGGATGACATATCACAGTGAAGCTATTTTCCAATCTGACCTATTACTGTGCACCAGGTACAGTGACACTGATCTTAAAAACAGCATGTCAGATGTTTGCTGTGCATTTCTTCTGAAGGCTCTGTTTGTGAAGAAGACTACTGTTCTCTCTGAGTTCTAGGTTAAGTTTTCCCAAACAACTTTTTTGATGCTTCTCCTTTTTTGAGTGTCACTGTGCCAGGCAGTCATACAATATAGGAGAGCACGAGGCAGCAGCACTGCATCAGACGAGCACTGTATTGCTCTTGCTGTTCTTTTTTTACCTTTGTGGTGACTGGAGGCAGACTGAAAAGTTGCTTGCAGAGCTGGTACTGTTTTTGTCTCTCCCTGGGCAGTAGACAGTGGGCAGTGGGCTGGGAACAAGGTGAGCACTGAGGCAGGGCAGAGACTGAAGCATACCAGGCCGTGTTGTGAAGCCTGTCAGTGTCAGAGAACTAATGTACAGGCACACTCTCAGTGCAACAGTGTCTCTTTGTACAGTATGCAAAACCACAAAATCAGGAAATGCAACTGCCGCAGTTCATCTACAGAATATAGGAAATATTTATATATATATATATATATATATATATATATATATATATATATATATATATATATATATCTCACAACTATAAACCCCCCTGTCATTGTGAAACTATTTCCATGTACTACATGTAATATTTTCATTAGGCAAGCCCATTTCACAAGAAAATCCAAATCCCACCCTGCACCTTTAGGATTTTTGTGCCACTCAACTTTTCTTCCATTCCCAGACCTTGAACCTTGAAGTTCTCTTTGCCACTGTGCCTTGCTGTCATATCCCAGACCTTGCCATTCTGAGAAGTCTGCTTTGCACTTCTCATGTTGCTTTGGAGGCTTGAAGCCACTCTGTGCTGCTTGGCTCCTTTATCAGTGCCTGCCTTGGGTTTTTTCCTGTCACCTTTTCTGCTTTATTCCCTCCCCCTCCATGCTGCCTGAGGATGCTGATGTCACTTTTGGTGCCAGGTTGCCATTCGAGAAGCCTTCAAGGGCTCATGTCACTGTTGCTGTGCCCTCTTTTGGAACCATGGGGTATTCTTCCAACACTTTCTTTGATTTCTTCTAGGTTTGTGTTTTTCTGACCTGGGGTATCTTGTCCCCAAAACATAACTTTAAAAACAATTAAAAAAAAAAAAGATTGCGGTTTCTCTACCATGGCACACTTGTTCCCTACTACTTCCTTTTCTGCAGCCCTACACAATTTTAGTCTGGTTCTCCAACCCTGTATGATGGTTGATTAAGTGGAGTTGATTTATCAAAAAAAAACCCCAATTCAAAGGAAAAAAATGCTGGCACAAGACAAAAGACACTTGAGAGAAACCATTTATTGTACTGAAGGTCATAAGAAGTTAGAGCAGTTAGAGAGAACACATGCAAAATCACAAAATCAGTTCAACTACAGAATATAGGAAACATTTCTATTAAAAATAAACACCTCACAACTATAAACCTCCTGTCATTGTGAAACCATTTCCATTTACTACATGTAATTATTTTCATTTGGCAAGCCCATTTCACAAGAAAATCCAAATTCCACCCTGTACCTTGGGGACCCTCTTTTTAAGCCTTGGGGTGATCTTCCCACTTTTTCTGCTTTTTTGCTTCTCTCACAGTGATTTGGATAACTTCTGCTAATGCTGGTACCCCTTTGCCCTTTTAAGGAGTCTTAGGCTATTCATGTTGGATTCGTGGACCCTTGGGCCGATCGGAGCCAGAAGAGGAGCTGCTGTAGGTGTTTCCAGCAGCGACCCCCGACCGGGAGGCGGAAAGGACAGACTAGTGGCTGGCCGAAGGTGGAACTCTGGGAGCTCTATGCGACCAAGAGCTCTGGCGAGGACGGAGGTGAAGAAGGCACTGGCACTGTGTTGAGGGAACCTTCGCCCTGGAAGCCGATCCTCCCCCGAGAGGAGCTCGTAGGAGTTCGGCCGCTGGGACTTAGGAGATTCACCCTGGAAGCCGGAGTCCCCCCAGGAGGAGCCCGTAGGGACCCGGCCGCTGGGACTTAGGAGGGCCCACGGGGGCCTGGTCAGCTGTGGTCCAAGGTTGAGTGCCGAAGGGTCGTTGCTCGCCAGTCCAGAGTCAGGAGCCAATGGATCGCCGTCAGCCAGTCCGAGGTCAGGAGCCAGAGAATCAACGTAAGCCGGTCCGGGGTCAGAAACCAGGGGGTCAACGCAAGCCGGTCCGAGGTCAGAAGCCAGAAGATACCAAATACCAGTCCGGGGTCAGGAGCCGAGAATATCCGTAAGCCAATCCGAGTCAGGAATCAAAATAGAAGACAAGACAGCAGGATCGCAGCAACTGAAGACAGGAGCAAGCCTGGGAACCTTGTTGCAAGGCGCTGGAGAGAAGCAACTGCAGGGCTTAAGTAGCCCTGCAGCGTCTGACGTCACCGGAGGCTCTAGTTTGAATTTCCCGCGCTGGCCCCTTTAAATGGTAGGCAGAGACGCGCGCGTCTAGGGGGCGGGGCCAGACGCCGAAGGACGCCGGCTGCTCCGGCGAGGCGGACACGCGGCAGCAGAGGGCCCTGCAGGACCGGGAGAGGCTGCCCGACGTCGGGGCTGCGGCAGGGAAGGTCCTCGGAGGCCCGGGGATCGCGGGCGAACGCCGGAACCGCGGTCGGGTAGGTGGCGATCCCGGGACCGACCCGGGATCGCAACAATTCATGCCAATTGTGATACCACTATCCAACATCCATAGTCTTTCTAGGCACCTTGGAGTTCATTCCCCTTTTTGATGATTTCTTCCCACAGTTTCTAAGACAATTGATTAGTAAATCCCAATTCTGGAGCCTATTGGGCTGCCCAATATAGACTGCAATGCTTCCCCCCTTGACTTTAATGGCAAATGAAAATAAATTAAAAAATGAATTTTTATTTTTTGTTTTGAAACTAAAGAAAGAAATGGGGGACCCACAAAACAAATTTTCAAATGAAACATTTTTTCTTGCTTCACGTGCCTGTTCATGAGTTCAATGCTGACTATCCATACAGCTCCTGCTCCAGATTCAGCATTTGTGAATTGAGCACCAGCTGTCTGTACAACTCTGAATCTTGTTCCAGCATCCATGAATCCAGCATCGGTTGTCCATAGAATTCCAGTGCCAGCAACCCATCTCTGCTGTGTCTGTGACAGCAGTTTCTTTATCAAAGAATACTTCTCCAGATGTCCTAGTGACTCCAGTTTCTGTACCAGAGAATCCAGTTCCAGGTCAGTTACTCACCTTTGAAAAGGTATTAGAATACTGTGATTGATTTGTGTAGGTGCCAACATTGGTTTAAACAGAAAGAATAGTAGAGGATCACTGAGGGTAAGAAATTAAAGTATAAATCAGCAAAGGAATTGTGTAGTACTAACTTGTCTTTGAAGCACAAGATATATTGCAGGGGAAGAGCTCAGTAACTCTCAATCCTGTGGGAGCATTGAGAGGAAAAGATCATCTTTCTGGTGGTTGAAAAGGATCGGTGAGTATTGCTTTGGGAAATTTTAGGACTTAAAAAGTTTGGGGGAGAGATGAAATAGTGAGTATATTCTTTAATGTGGGTGTGCCCTTGATAGACCAGCATCCTGTCTCTGAATGTGGCCAATCCAGTTCTCAGATTCCACAAAGTAGATTAGCTCCTGTTACTTACTCCCAGGGATAGCAATAGTTTTCCTTAGTCTACCTAGCTAATAATGCGTTACAGACTTTTCCTCCAGGAAACATGTCCAAACCTCTTTTAAATGAGCTATGCTATTCATCTTGATCACATCCTCTAGCAACAGATTCCACAACTTGATAGTGTGTTGAGTAAAAAAGTAATATTCTATGATTTGTTTTAAATCTGCTAGTTTTTAGTTTCATGAGTGTCCCCTTGTTAGCGTATTATGTTAAATGGTAAATTTACCTGATCCTCCCGACTCATGATTTTATAAACTTTTATCATGTCCTCTCTCAGCTGTCTCTTTTCCATGTTGAAGAACCCTAGCTAAGTCTGAGCATGAATCTAATTCCATCTCCAAATGTTCTCTGTAGAGGTGGATCTGAAATCTGGGGGCTTCCTGGGGGTATTTAGAATCTGCCCTTTTAGAGGGGATGGGGGTAATGTGAGGTCCTGTTAAGCAGTTCTGGTCTCTTGCCAACAGAGGGTCTCAGTAGACCTCTTGGACTATCTGTCTAGTCCTTCCAACTCTGGCCATCATGTTTCTGTTTGGATTAAGTTATATTCAAGCCTCACAGCCTGCATATTGCCAGAGCTTGGTCCAAGTCTTCGTGCTACTTTGAGGTTTTAGATTATGGTCTTGTTTGGTCCTACTTTGTGGCCTTATATTTGGTCATACATTTTTTATTCATGTTTTGCCCTAAATTGTTTCATATATCCTGTGTTTCTGTTTGGGCCTAATTTGCTTTGTGTAACTCGTATTCCTGCAATAGTCCTACACTGCTTCTGTGGGCACCTTCATGTCTCTAGATTTGAGTTCCTCCTTGTTATCATGTGTGCCTTGTGTTTCCTGTTCTTCATGTCCTACTGGCCATCAACACCTGAGGGCTCAACTTGAGGGGAAGGTGTCCATCATCGGCAGAAGATACCGTGTTCTTGCTCCAATTACAACCCACAAGTCTCATCTTGTCTGTGCACAGTCTGCTCCTGACTTTGTGGTCACACCCTCAGCAGACAATGCCATCACAATGTGTCACAAATGTTGTATGACAGCAAATAAGCATTTTGTGATCCATTTAGTCTGCCCATACCTATTTCAGTACCATAGACAGACTCTGCTTGGGCTGTCAACATACTCTGTAATTGTTTGATTTGATTTTTGCCTTGAGATTTATATTCTGCCTCTCGTGATGGTCGGTCACTCCAAGGAAGATTTCATAATTAAGGATTGCAACACAAGAAATCCCTATTAGATAGCAATACATTTACAGTGCAGCAAGTTAGGTTGTTATAACGTGAAATAATCTGGAACAAGTGAAAAACATAGAAGTGATACAGTTCAGAACAATATCATTACAAAGCAGCTTGTTAGTAAAAGGGATCAAAACAAAAAAAGGTTAAACTGCAGTTTGACACCTACCATGGTCTTCCTTTATCCAACCCTGCTATAACTCCGTGGCCTTTCTGGCAGTCTTTTGCTTTCAGCCCCCTCTGGCAGTTTCCTGGCCCTCTGCCCTTGCTGTATCTCCTGGAAACATTTTCTCCCCTGCTCAAACCACAGTTGCGTTTATAAAACCAAAGAATTGGTAATTTGTGTGCAACATATGCTAGATTGTGTCATAAAATGATAATAAATACAATTCTTATCTTTTTGAGAATTGCCTGGTTTGGGGTTTGTATGTGTGGCCCCTGTGTGCCACAGAGAAGGTACAGAGTATATAATAATTGAGAAGTTCGTGTTTCTTCCTGAGGGAAACTTGTAAAGGTATTCTTAATGAGAGCGGAACAGTTCCAGAAATTGTAAGACCATCATATGTTGAAGGGGAGCGTCTTGTAACTCTCTGACATGCAGATGGGTACAGCCCCTTTGGAAGGTATATTACCCTGGTTAAGACATGTGCAGGGGCTCACCCAGAGTCAGCAAGCCAGCAGAAGGAGGTTGCTGTGAAAGAGTTTGGCAGAGATACTCCAACAGTGTCTCAGGGGGGCCTGAGAGGATTAAAGGAAGCTTGCATTTAAGTATCTGAAGTGTAATTAAGAGAAAAGGAACTGTGAAGGGGCCATTCAAGACCAGCAAAGAAACCTGTGCCTATTTGGATCCTGGATACAGGGATAAGAGTCTCAAATTCTTACTACAGCAGAGGTAGTGAGTCAGCTTAAAACCATCCAAGGTTTGCAGTGAGTAACATTTGGATTAAAAGTGTATGATAGAGGACAATGGAGAACTGGGCTTAGTACAGGCTGAAGAGAGATTGTACATAAAATTGTACTTTAATTGTTTTGGGAATTACTACAGGACCATGTGTGAAGTTTTGCTGAATATTTCCTGAAGTTGTGGTTTCTACTGTCCTGCATTGACTGAAGATTTTTCTATTAAATTACCTTTTGATTGGCGTACAACATTTAAGGTGGACAGTAAGTTTTTGGGGGTGCCCAGGAGACTGTGTATTTTTCCTCACCTTGGGTGGGTTCTCCCCATACTCCCCCCCCCCCCCCCCCCAAGGCTGAGAAGGTGGCCCAGATGGATCCGCGGTTATATTTCTTTTCTGGGGATTATTTTCTTTATTCATATTAAGGGCCTGGTTCACAAAGACTTTTCTCCCATTCTTTGTCTATCATGGCCTAAGCAGTTATCCTCCCAAATATGTAACACTTACTGTAACTGAGCAAAATTCAAGTGCATGAGGAATAGCCCACAAAATGAGTGTCTCACGTCTTTCAGTATTCATAGCATAAACTTTTCAGAGAAGCACACACGTTTCTGTGAAGAGGGCCCCAGTTAAGCAATTAATCCTCTTCAACTGCTCCAATTAAAAGACATCATCTGTAGAAAGTAATGACTCTGTGAGACAAATTTCTACTTCTTTTCAATCTGAGAACCACAAATGGAAAAGTTGCATGCAAGAAAAATGCCTATAATAAGCATAAGACAATGGCAGTGTCAATAATATTTCTCTTATCATAGGAATAAACAGGTTTGAAGGATGATCTCTGATGTGGCTGTGCATATGAAGGAGTGACATTCATTTGTCCAGGGAGTGTTGCATCCAGCATACATACATTCTCTGTCATGTAGCATTCCCTATATCACTTTCCTGTCCACTATCAGGTTTTAACACGCACAACTAAAAAACAAGTTGCATTAAAACCTGTCAATGCACCCAAAACAAAATGGACCCAAACGAATGACAACCTCTGCTTCCCAGATTCAACTAAAGTAGCTCTCCACTTCTGCAATCTGTGGTATCAAGTCAGTCCATCCTCTGTTGTGACTTCTGAAATGCGGTCACAGGCAGACAGACAGATGGACATGCTGTATTAGGCATGCTCTCTTTTAATTTGTAAATGAAAATCTAAAGATCAACAGAATCTTCCAAAAATATAAAAGCTGTTGGATGTCTCTCTGTACTACCATACGGTTGTGTGTCAAAACCTTTTACAGAACTATGTGGGCATCCGAAAGCGATAATGCCTTTAGCTTGACTGATGACTTCATTGTCGTCTATAAAAAATGGAGGAGTTCATGTTCTCTCACTTTTTTCTGATTATTTTCTTTTGTTTACTTTACTCGTATTGAATTATCACTTTTTTCTTTTGCCACAGACAAAAATGTCAATACTAATCAATTTCATTTATGCAAGTCACAGAATGTGGCTTGCCAACAGAACAGGCATGTTCTAAGGAGGCATAATTCATACCGCTAAACTGAGTTTAAGACTACCTGAACAAGGCTCTGTTTTAACCCTTGCAAGAAAAAAATCACTCAATCTTTTTCACAATATTTCTGTAACAGACTTTTCTATTGGATTATTTTCTGTACATTACATGGTGACAGTATCTCGGCAATGATACACATTTTTTACGGTACACTTATTAAATTAGAACATAAGAAATGCTTTAAAATGACCAATGTGTGAGTAAAAAGAAAACGATGACAAAATTCTCTTTATGGTACTTACTTTACTCATTAACATAGAAATGTGATGTCAGAAAAGACCATATGGCTTATTTAGTATGCCCATTCTCCTAACTAATTCAGCTTCCCTACCATGCCCTCAGAAATCCCATGTTTATCTCGTGCTTTCTTGAATTCAGATACGGTTCTTGTCTCCACCAATTCCATAGGAGGCTTTCCATGCATCTATCACCCTCTCTGTAAAGAAATATTTC
>NW_021821184.1:0-96787 GCF_901001135.1 Rhinatrema bivittatum | reverse complement strand
CTTTCCGCCAATTTCTGCCTTTCAGACACTTCATACTCTGTTCTGCTGCTTGACTGATTCCATGTTCTACCTATTAAGTCATGTTCATCTTATAAAAATACTTACGTTCTATCAACCATACCTACCTCATAGTCTGCCATAAGAGAGAAGAGAATTGCGTCATGCCTAGTGCTCACTTTTTAAGGTGATTATTCCATGTCTAAGAATACAATCACATTGCTTCAGAAAACTGTAGACCATATGTTAATGATAGAGCCATGGGGAGAATACCTTCCTATATCAGCATACAGTAGAGTGTCTGCATAACACTTCTGAATCTAAAATCCTCCTAAGCTGGGAATTCTCCATTTTGTATTGAAATATGAAGGCCTGCATTGTCATTTAACTCTGGTTGACTGGCTTAATGGTTAACTGGGTGAATGGATTGATTTTATGGTTTCTCTATCAGTGCTGACAGACAGATATAGTGTAATTTTAAAGACATGGCTTTTATTTGATAGCATTAAAACTGCAGCACATTGCATTTAGAGGTAAAAGTAAACACAGCTTTAGATAAGCTTCAAATATGAAGGGGATTATAAACTGTTCTTTGGCTATTTCATGACTTGTTGCTGAATTATGGGAATACACCTCTTAATTTTTCACACCAAAACTCGTCTGCATGTGCACAGGAAGAAGCCTTATAATTAAGTTATCAAAAAGCCTCTGCTAGTTTTTTCTTTTTCATTAAAATCAGAAGATAGAGGCATAGGAAATACTAGTCAATAAATTATTTCATGAATCAAAAATACAGGAAAATTGAATATAACTTATTTATATGGACATATCAAACTTTCAGGAGCTTATCCAAAATGGAAGTAATATCATACAAGGCCGGCTGCTATAGCAACAGTCTTTAAAGAAGTACTTTAATGTGGACATCGAGAATCAGTCAGGTTGAAATGCTGCTCCCCTGCTCTGGTATGGAACATGCATACTGATTGATACCAGTAGAAGAGAGAAGCATTTCAAGCTGACTGGTTCAAAATCAGGGGTTCTCAACCCAGTCCTCAGGACATACGTAGCCAGTCAGGTTTTCAAGATATTCACAATGAATATGCATGAGAAAGATTTGTATACACTAGATAAACCCAGTGGGCCGGATATTTTAAAAGGTTACGTGCGCCGGGCTTATTTTTAAAAAGCCCAGTGGGAGGCGGCTGTGCTAGCGGCAGAGGGACCTACCCGTGTGCAGAGAGACTATCTGGCTTTTGGCGTTGCGCTAGCCCTGAACGCTGAGAGCAGCCTGCAGAACCAGGAAGAACACCTGTGCTCCACCCCTGAAGCCCCTGACGTCATCTGAAGGGGATGAGACGACTATAAAATCAGCGTCTGCGTGAGTACTGCTGCGGCTGTGCTAGCCGCAGAGGGACCTACCTGTGTGCAGAGAGACTATCTGGCTTTTGGCGTGCGCTAGCCCTGAACGCTGAGAGCAGCCTGCAGAACCGGGAAGAACACCTGTGCTCCACCCTTGAAGCCCCTGATGTCATCCGAAGGGGACGAGACGACTATAAAATCAGCGTCTGCGTGAGTACTGTTGCGGCTGTGCTAGCGGCAGAGGGACCTACCCGTGTGCAGAGAGACTATCTGGCTTTTGGCGTTGCGCTAGCCCTGAACGCTGAGAGCAGCCTGCAGAACCGGGAAGAACACCTGTGCTCCACCCCTGAAGCCCCTGACGTCGTCTGAAGGGGACGAGACGACTATAAAATCAGCGTCTGTGCGGCGCCCCGCCAACGCCGGCGCGCCACCAAGCACGCACACAAGGGGCGCGCGCCGGCTTGGTCCGGCTTAGTCCGGAGCAGGACGGAGGTTTGGAGCTGATAGGAGCCGTGAAGCAACACAGTCCTTCAAAAGGAGACAGAAGGCTGTAATAAACGCAGTGAGTAAGCCGCTAGAACTAGTTTGAAAATTTCCTTGAAGTATGCCCTAAAAGGAAGGGGAGAGTTCGGGTCTACCCCTCCAAACTCCCCCGAAAAAATCAGCGCTTAATCACCGCTTAATCTCCTGCATTGGTGACCTTAGAGGAGAATGTCCCCGCTATGGCACTGGAGGTGGGAGCTCCTTCGCCGTCAGGGGAAGTGACTCTGTCTCCTCCTGATCCCCAACGCCTAATAATGAAGTCACCCACCAGCTCGCCCGTGTTTGCCGATGTACAGCCAACCGAAGGGGTTGGGGATGTCTTGGCAGGAGTAGAACCCGGGTGTGAGCGTCTCAGCTTTCCAGAATCTCCTGAAGGAACCGCGATAGGTGTTAATGGAGGTTTGGCGGTAGTATCAACATCAACTCCTGAGCAGGGAGTGGGAGTAAGAATGGAAAAGCAGATGATGGTGGAGAATAGTCTGGCTGATAGGGTGGGCGAGTCAGCCCCCTTCTTATTACCAGCAAAGCCAGCAATTGTGACATTTGACTCATTATGGGACTTAGTGGCTGGTTTGAGTAAAGCTTTATTTGAGACAAATGCAAATGTTGGAATTCTCAATACTAAGATAGAAAAAATGGAAGATAAAGTAGAAAAAAGTGAATCCAGAATAAATAAAATAGAAGCTGCTATAGAAAAAAATGTTAATGTTCAAACTAAGCTTATTAAGGATGTTACCTCAGCTTCACGTAGAATTGAATATCTTGAAAATTATTCCAAACATGTCAACCTTAGATTTACAAATTTTCCAAAGATAGTGGGGCAAACGATGGAAGTCACTCTTAAGAAATATTTTCTTGAAAATTTAAAGCTTGATGAACAGGGGTTACCTAGTATCACCAAGCAAATTTTCTTAAAGTCCCCACAGATGTCTAGAGTGCGGAATGAAAATCAGGCTGAGATAATGGAAAATTTAACTGGATACTTGGAAGATTCCTTAATAGAATTGTGTGATAGAGCAACCCTCCTAGTTACCTTTGCCACTGTGCAAGATATAGGAATTGTGATGAAAAATTTCTTTAAGAATATATCAACTCCATTTTATGGAGCTGGGGTGAGAATTTTCCCGGACCTTGCTCGTGCTACACAGCAAAGGAGAAGGGAATTTTTGTTGTTTAGAACACAGGTAAAAAATTTAGGCTACTCTTATGTCTTGAGACCCTAGCAGATGCATTGTAAAAAGAAAAGATGAATGCTTCGTGTTTTATTATCCAGAGCAACTCAAGTCATTTGTAAATGCTAGGGTGATTTCTATAATATCTCCTAGCGAGCACTAAGAGGGATTTAGAAAATTTAAGTCATCAGTAATGTCAGCCGTTATAAATATAAATATAGAATACCTGAATAACTCCTAATAATTTTAGTCTCCGCAGATTTCTTTGTTTAAGGATTTGGCCAATTAAGTTAAAATGTGATATTGGATATATATAATTACCATGATTATTAATATGGCTGTATTCTTTTTTCTTTTGTAAGTTTTGTCTTACTTTAATAATTTGGAAAATTATAATAAAGATTAAATAAAAAAAAAAAAAAAAGCCCAGTGGTGCGCGTAAAGCCCTGGGATGCGTGTCGGAGGATGCGTGCCGGCAGCTGTAGGCCGCGCGTGCTTCTTTTAAAATCTACCCCAGTGTTTGCAAAATTTGGTCATCGTAGTGGGTTTATCGTTAAGACCCAAACATCTGTCTGTCAAAAAATTCCTGCAGACTTTGAACAGAATTTGATTAACTTTGAGCAACACATGACCAAATTAAGGGAAAAAAGAAAATAATGAGTTCAGTCAGATTCAAAATGCTGATGAAACACCGTTCTTTTATATGCCTCAAAATTACACTGTCAACTCTAAAGGTGCTAAAGAAGTCAAGATAAGTACTAGCTACGAAGAACAACATAACACTGTGATGTTATGTATCACCGCTGATGGTCATAAGTTGCCACCATATTTCATCTTAAATCGAAAAATCATACCGAAGAATGCAATTTTCCCCAAAGATATTATTGTGCGTGCACAAAAAAATGGATAGATGATGGCAGAGCTTAGGGAAGACTGGCTAAGTGTTGTGTGGAATAGACGTCCCGGAAGGCTTTTTAACCCACCTACCATGCTAGTACTTGATGCATTTAGGGGGACATTTGTCAGACTAGGTGAAAAATAAAATCGTGCAAAAACGTGGTGACTTGGTTGTGATTCCTGGTGGCAAGACTAGCCAACTACAGCCACTTGATGGTTTCAGTCAACAAACCATTTAAGGATTACTTGAGAAAGGAATATGAATCCTGGCTGTTAACTGACAACCTTCCACTGACACCTTCTGGAAAAATTACGAAAGCACCGGGATCAAAATTGGCAGAATGGATATCAACAGCTTGGAAGCTAATCCCAGAAAGAATAGTGCAGCACTCATCTTTAAAATGTTGTATCCCCAACTCTCACAATGGCTCAGAAGACGATATATTATGAGATAATGAAGATAAAGAGGTCTCAGAAGAATCTGACTCTGATGAATCTGTCTCATTTTATGGATTCGGAGGATGAAATTAATAAAATATCTGTGGTAGAATTTTGTATTTTTTTTTGTGACATTGTTTACGATTAATGTGTTTCACTATTGTTTTTGCTAGTAAATTGAATTCTATTACAGTAAAAATATTTATTAGATATTAGTTTCATTTTATTCTTAGAATCATTCTTAGAAATATTCTAAAAAATACTAAAAAATTCCTAAGAAATTTTAGAAGATATTCTGAGAAATTTATTTTTTTCTTTAAGCAAAGCTTTTTTGATTGGTGGTGGTACTGAAATTAGTGTGCATCTTACAATCTATGGCATCTTACAATCGAAGAAATACGGTAATAGGGCAACATGAGAAACTAAAGAGTAACAAATTACGTGAACCAAATGACTTACATCCCACAGTTCTGAAAACTCAAAAATGAAATTGAAGATGTATTAGTAATTTGTGACCTACCATACCTGAAAACTGGAGGTAGCCATTATAATGTCAGTCTTTAGAAAGGGAAACTATAGACTGGTGAGCCTGTTGTCAGTACTAGGAAAAATTTGTAGGAAATATTCTGAAGATAAAATTACAGAACACATGGATAGACATGGTTTATTGGGACACAGCCAGCATGGATTCTCCAAAGTGAAGTCTTGTCTGACCAATCTGCTACATTTTTGGAAGGGGTTATATACATATGGATAATGGTTGTCTCATTGGATATAGTATATCTGGATTTTCAGAAGGCATTTGATAAAGTTTCTCATGAGACTCCTCAGGAAATTAGAGTCATGGGATACGAGGCAATGTTGTAATATGGATTCCGAAATGAAAAGATAGGAAATGGAGAATAGGACTGAATGGTTAGTTTTCTCAATGAAGGAAGTTAAATAGGGGCGTATCCCAGGGATCTTTTGAACACACATAATCGATCTGGAAGAGGGAGCAAGTGAGGTGATCAGATTTGCAGATGAGACATTTTACGTTATTAAATTACAAGTGAATTGTGAGAAATTGCAAGAGAACCTTCCAAGGCTGGGCATCGATAAGGCAGAATAAATTTAATGTGGGCAAGTGCGAAGTGATGCACATAGGTAAATATTATCCAGCCTGTTATTACAGTTAGGTTCCATATTAGGAGTCACCACCCAGGAAAAGGATCTAGGGATGGACAATTTATTTACAATAATTTTACCCGCTCATTACCAGACACATACACAAAATTAAAACAATATTTAAGACAATAACAATATGCTAAAATCCCTGGCTCAGTCTGTGGCAACAGTCAAAAAAGCAAACAATGTTAGGAATTATTAGAAATGAAATGGAGAATAAAACAGAGTATCACAATACCTCTATATCATTCCATGGTGTGGCCACACCTAGAATACTGTGTGAAATTCTGGTCATTGCAGCTCAAAAAGATATAGCAGAACTACAAAAGGTACAGAGAAGGGCGACCAAAATGATAGAGGATGGAGTGGCTCCTTTATGAGGAAAGGCTAAAGAGGTTAGAGCTTTTCAGCTTGGAGAAGAGACCATCTGAGGGGGGATATGATAGAAGTCTATACAATCGAGTGGTGTGAAACGGGAGAATACAAATTGGCTTTTAATTCTTTTGAAAAATAAGAACACTAGGGCACACTCCATGAATTTGCTAAGTAGCACATTTTTTCACTCGATGCACAAACAAACTCAGGAATTCATTTCTGGTGGATGTACTAAAGGCAGTAAGCAAAGCTGGCTTTAAAAAAAGGTTTAGACTAATTCCTGGAGGGAAAGTCCATAAACCATTATGAAGTGGGTAGACTTGGGGAAAGCCACTGCTTATCCCTGGCTGTAAGCAGCATGGAATCTATCTGCTATTTGGGATCCTGCTGGGTACTTGGGATTTGGATTGGCCACTGCTGGAAACAGGATACTGGGCTTCATAGACCCTTGGTCTGACTCAATATAGCAGTTCTTATGAGTCATTTCCTTCAAGAAGGTGCCTTTTACTGTTCTCCAGGTCTTAATTTCGGGGGAATGGGGACCTGGAATACAGTTCCAACACTTCTTTTCAGACTTGCAGTAAGAAGCATAGCAGCAGGGGTGTTCTGCTCCAGCCCTCCCTTCCAGGCAGCCTGCATGGAAGTGGAGAGGAAGGGGTGAGCCAGGAGCAGCCACTCTGCTCCGTAATCCAGCCCCTTCCTTCCTGTTGTTTCCCCCCTTCCCTCTTCTATAGGAAACATGAGAATTTGGGGTGATCCTGAAGTAGACCAAAAGAGGCAGAGTAGAGTTGGCTGTATAAATTGGTTCTGACTCCCCCACGGAAACAGAAAAGAGCTGGGATTGTAAATCCTCCGTGCAGAAACATAGGTATGGTTAGGGCACAGGTCATTTTTGCCCCCCCCCAACCCCCAGAGAAAGCAGAGCAGAGGGTGTTGGAGCTGCTTACCTAGATGGGAGCAGCCACATGGCCTTGATTTTTGTTTGGTTTTCTGGTATAGTTGAGGAGGCCATGAGGGAAGATGGCAAAAGTTGAAGAGATACAACATGAATGCCTGTTAGCCCCACTGCTTCTGCTGCTGCTAGGGTCACATAAATGTGTGTGAGAGAGACAGTTCACACCCAGCCTTGGTCCCTTCCATATACACAGGTTGCACCCGGCCTGGTCCCTCTACACCCACTCCATCTTCCCTCCCCAATCCCCGCTCCACAGTTCTTCTTCCTTTTTGTGTATAATTTGAGCCCTGCTATTCTCTGATGCTGATTGTCCAGACCCTATCGCAGATTTTTGTGACGTGAGTACAGTTATCCCTAGGTGTAATGGTTAACATTGCCCCTCTCAGTGAGAAGATCTGGGTATGTCAGGATGGTGCGACTTCCAAGGGGAGAGGGAGTCATGGTCATTGAGGTGACACCTGATGGCTGGATTTAGAGCCCATGATATAATGTGCTAAATGGAGTCCTGGTGCATGGTTCCCGGCCCAGGATTGTTGCTGCAATGGCTAGAATAGGAATGTAGGAGGATGGGGGGGGGGGGGAATCCCTGAGTTGATGTGAATGAAGGTTCGTGGCACCAGGATCCAGAACTGGTTCCAGTTGAACTTGAAGAGAAAGGAGGGCCTACTGGGCCAAAGAAAAGAGTTCACATGCCTTTTATTATCCAGACTTAAATGCATCTGTGGGTCTTCCAAATCTCAGATTAATCTGCTTTATTGTGCCTCCAAAGTTCAGTCTTTGGCATTCTTACTTTTTCAAGGGCTGTAATAAAACTGAAAGTGCTAGAAGTAGTGACCTCTACCCATATATTCCTATCCTTTACTTGGGAGAAACGGAACTCATAAAACTTTACTTATCCTTGTGGCATTGAAGGAGTCTGTGAATAGTTAACTGAATAGACTGTGAATAGTTTTTCTAGATTGGGTTCTGAAACACTTTTGTTTAAAACATGCTATATAAAATAGTGTTTGTACTGGTAGTGATGACGATTGTCATGCCATACAATGCTTTGAAGTCAGTATTCCCAGCTTTGGTTCTTGGGGCCAACACATGGTTTGAGTTTTAACCTGAGTTTTAAAATGAGCCTGGTTCTTAGACCACATGTATGAAAATATCTCATGAGTATTCACAGGCTTTTGAAAATGCACTTGCCTGCTCATTGTCAGAGAGCAGAACGAGGCCAAAGAAACCTCCACGGCAGCCAAGAGGAAGAAGCAGCCATTCGAGCTTAACCATGGGGAGCATAAGTAGTGTGTCAGTCAGTCAGTCACAGAGAATACCACTCCTCCGTGGCTGAGCAAAAATAGTGTAGCAGAGGGAAGCATCCCAATTGTCGCATGGGATAGTGGGAAGGCAGCATATTCCACCTTGACAGGAACCTGGGAGGCAGCAGGAGCAGGGTCACACTGAGTAGAGAGAGGGTTGCAGCAGGGTAAGGGAGTAGAGGGGAGTGGTTGGAGAAGAGAGGGAAGAGCGGTGGAACAGGGAAGCATGTACCTGAAGGAGGAAAGAGGGCTGTGCCAGGCTGGATTGATGAGGAGATTAAAAGCACTTCTATGGGGTAGAGTGGTGAGGGGAGCCAGGGCTGCAGGGGACGGGAGGGGGGGGGGGAGCAAGGGATAGGGAGTGAACTCCTTTTTAGAGAAGAAATGTCCACACCATATATTCCCACCACACCCTCCCTCTATCCAAACAAACTATTTAGGGGGAAGGAGAGTACACGGCAAGTGTATTTCATCCCTGATAAGTAGGTCCTGGTGTAGTTTTCAGATCCCTGAATATTATGGCTATTCTAAACATCTCTATAAGGAGTTTGAGGATTGAAGCCCTCTCAAAATCACTGAATTAAATAGCAAAAGGTGTTTGACCTCTCCCATGAGAATTAGTACATTCTGCAGTGCAGGACCTTTCTAGCAGAGTGCAAACATAATTAGAAAATGTGGGCATCAGCCAAAGTTTGTATTTTTATTAAAATATTTATTTCTTTTGCTTATAAATTACATTTTTTATTTTTTCACTTTTGTTTCCCCAAGCCCCCTTTCAGTCTTTTCCTTCATCTCTTCTTCCGCCACCCCTTTTTTACCTTCCTTCCTCTTTTCTCAAGCTTCAGCCTTCTCTCCTTTCCTCCTCTGGCTGTAACAGTGGTGCAGCCTACAGCAGCAATTCGTGCTCTGTGTGGTCTGTAATAGCAGCAAGCACTAGAACTACATTTCCTTATCTTGCTGCACCAGTCCAGACAAGTGGGTTATTCCCCCCGCCTGCCAGCAGATGGAGGCAGAACCCACAGTTTTCTCTGTAATGTCATCACTACTACTTAGATGTGGGGCAGCTTAGAGAAAGCCAGTATTCTCTGCCTCCAGCATGCTGGTGGTGCAGCAAGATTTCTCACTGGCTTAACTCTCTTAGTGCGACTTTGAGCAAAAGGTTTTGTTATTTCTTTTCAGTGGTCAGAGGACCAGGCACCTGGTTAGCTCAAGTTAGTGAACCCCACAGTTAAAGTGTCCGGCCCAAGAAGGGTTGATTTGGCAGATCTATATATTAAAAAAAAAGATATAAAGGATGACTAAAGAAGAGAAAAATCTTATATATTTTTCTGCCTTCTCCTTCTTGCTCCTTCCTCTTCTCCTTCATTCTAATCCAGAAGAAACTGCTTGTACTACTGACTGGATGTTATTCTGTGCAGGCAAATAAAAAGCATTAGATATTGGAAGAGGAATGTTTTGAGACCTTTACATTTTCTATATAGAATTTTTCCAAAATGTCAAAAGGAAAAACTAAATAATATATAGAAAAGTTAAGAAGAAAACAAATTGTCTCCTATAATATAATTTTTCTTCTTCTCACATTTCCAATGTAAATTAGAATTATCTTTAATCAAAAATATTTATTTATTTAGACATTTTATATACTGTCGTACCATATCAAGATCACAATGGTTTACAGAAATAACATTCATAACTATAAATCAACTATTATTGATGGTTTACAGAGGTAGCTTTCATGAACAAAATTAGCATGCATCAAATGAGATGTTCCAATATATATTAAAGCCGCTTACTAAAGATATAAAACAAAAGGCAAATAGTACATAAAAGTATTAACAACTATCACATAATCAATACATAGATTTGAAATTCTTACATTCTCTAATACATTTTATTCCTCATGCTTCAGATTAATATCTCTCATCTTTCATGATATTGTAGTTCTTTTACATTCTGATGCTAAGTTAGATTATATGCATTTTCGACTAGCCATGTTTTTAGTTCACATTTAAATCTCTATCAGGTATCAAACGTAACATCTCAGGTAGAGAATTCCAAAGCTTTGGACCCGCTAAGGAAAACATGCAGTCTCTTACTTGAGTCAGATGTGTACTCTGTGTTGTAGGAACAGTCAGTAGTCCTTTATTTTGAGATCTTTCTATTCACTGAGGTGTGTATGGTTATAATGTCACGCCGATCAAGCCAATATCACTGAAATGAATGATTTTTAATATGAACGTTAATACTTTGTGATAGAGGATTGAACTGGCAGCCAGTGCAGTGAAATCATTGAGGGTGTAATGTGATCAAATTTCCTAGTCCCCAATAAAAGTCTAGCTGATGCATTTTGTAATAGTTGTAATGGTTTTAAGAGACATGGGAAGACCGTTTAATGGTGAGTTACAGTAGTCTGAGAAAACAAGTTTTCAATATAGTATGGAAGTCCTCGAAAGTTAAAGGTTTCAACCAATATAATAGGAGCAATTTGGCATAACCTGTATTAACTAATTTATTGATGTGCTTTTTCATAGTAAGATTTTCATCTAGCTGTATATCTAAGTCCTATATTTGATTTGAGGGAGTAATTTAAAAATTACCCAAATCTAGAACCAGAGGTTTAACTATAGAGGAATTTCTACTTAACCAATTGATTTATATATTTATTTATTTATTTATTCGATTTTTATATACCGTCGTTTGGACTAGCCATCACAATGATTTCAGACTTATTATTTTTTAATGTTTAAGTTGTTAGCTTTTGCTGTATTGCTTTTATATAAGTTGATAGTGTTGATACAGTATGTTCAAATGATTTAGAGAATGGAATGTAAAACTATGTCATCAACATACAAGAAAGAAATTCCTAAATCCGGCAATAATTTACACAGTGGGAGCATATAAATGTTGAATAATGTTGCCAAGAGGGATGAACCTTGAGACACCTGCATCAGATCCGCCAACTACGGAACTACCTAAATAAACACAATCTGGCTACAGTAATCATAAGAACATAAGATATGCCATACTGGGTCAGACCAAGGGTTTATCAAGCCCAATATCCTGTTTCCAACAGAAGCCAGTCCAATTCACAAGCACCTGGCAAGTACCCAAACATGAAATAGATCCCATGCTACTAATGCCAGCAACAAGCAGTAGCTATTTCCTAAGTCAACTTGTTTAATAGCAGTTGATGATTTCTCCTCCAGGAGCTTATCCAAAACTTTTTTTTTAACCCAGCTACACTAACTGCCTTAACCACATCCTCTGGCAATGAATTCTAGAACTTATTTGTGCATTGAGTGAAAAATAATTTTCTTTGATTTGTTTTAAATGTGCTATTTGCTAACTTCATGGAGTGACCCCCTATTCATGTGTTATCTGAAAGAGTAAAACAATTCACATTTGCCTGTTCAAATCCTTTCATGATTTTTATTTATTTAAAAATAATTTATTTATCGCCTAAAAATATATCTTCCTAAGCGATTTACAACATGGATTTGAACAATTTATACAAAAAAAATGAAAAATAAATAAACTTAAAAATAATAAAATAAATTAAAAATCCACTCTATAAAAAACATTTTCATCATTCAAGTTTTTAACGTTCTCCTAAATTTAAGCAAATCCATCTCTTCTCTTACATTAGATGGTAACTCATTACAAAGTAAAGGGATCATTCCTGAAAAAGATTTGATTTCAGGCAAGAATGTAGAAACATTTTAACTTCCCACACTTTCAGAAAATGACCTGACATAGATTTCAAACATCTATTCAGTTTGAACCGATTTAATAGATTTTTTAGCTGGCATTTTAAAAGCCAGGACCAAATTTTTAAATTTACATTGCACTCACTGGGAGCCATCTAATAATAGATTAGCATTTCTCCTAGTACTTCTGAATTATTTGTAATTTACGAAAGGTTTTTACAGGCATACCCAAAAATAAATCATTACAATAATCAAGAGAAGACAACAGCAAAGCAAAAACAACTGTTCTCAATACCGCAGTATCCAGGAAAGGTTTAATTTGCCTAAGAAATCTAATCCTGAATTAACAGGTGCTAACCAAGCCCAAATATGTTTCTCCAAACTTTTGTAGACTTCTATCATATCCCCCCTTAGCCCTAACCTCTTCAGCCTTTCCTCATAGGGCAGCCATTCCATGCCCTTTATCATTTTAATTGCCCTTCTCTGTACCTTCTCTAGTGCAACTATATCTTTTTTTTGGGGGGGATGCAGCAAACAATTGAGCCCAGTATTCAAGATGTAGTCTCACCATGGAGCGATTTAGAGGCATTATGACATTCTCCTAATAATAATTCCTAACACTTTACTTTTTTGACCGCTACAGCACACTGAGCCAACTATTTCAATGTATTTTCCACTGTGACGCCCAGATCTTTTTCCTGGGTAGTATCTTCTAACATGGAACCTAATGTTGTTTAACTACAGCATGGGATATTTTTTCCCTATATGCATCACCTTTCATTTGTCCACATTAAATTTCATCTGCCATTTGGACACCCAGTCTTCCAGTCTCACAAGATCTTCCTGCAGTTTATCACAATCCACTTGTGATTTAACTACTTTAAATAATTTTGTGTCATCTGCAAATTTGATCACCTCACGCATCGTACCCCTTTCCAGATCATTTTAGAAATAGATCCCTGAAGCACTCCACTGTTTACCTTCTTCCACTGAGAAAACTGACTATTTGGCCCTACTCTCTATTTCCATCTTTTAGCCAGTTTGCAGTCCACGAGAGGAAATCACCTCCTATCTCTCATGAGAGACTTTGTCAAACACCTTCTGAAAATCCACATACACCACATCTACTGATTCAACTTTATCCACGTTTGTTCCCTCCTTCAAAAAAAAGTACCAGATTTGTGAGGCATGCTGTGTTCCATTAAATCATGCTTGTTCTGTGATTTTATTCTTTATAAGTTTCCAAGATTTTTCCCAGCACTGAAGTCAGTCTCACCGGTCTATATTTTTTGGATCATCCCTGGAGCCCTTTTTAGATATCATTTTTACATTGGCCACCTTTCAGTCTTGGGTACAATGAATGATTTTAATGATTGGTTACAAATTCATTGTAATTGGTCTGAAATTTTATTTTTTAATTCTTTCAGAACCCTGGTGTGTATACCATCCGGTCCAGGTGATTTACTATTCTTCAGTTTGTCAGTCTGGCTTACCACATCTTCCAGGTTCACCATGATTTGATTCAGTTCATCTGAATCATCACCCTTGAAAACTGTCTCCGAAACTGGTATCTCCCCAACATCCTCTTCAATAAACACTGAAGCAAAGAAATTGTTCAGTCTTTCCACAATTTCATTTCAGTAGAACTGAATGGAGTAAAAGGCAGTAGTGTGGAATGAGCCACTTACCATGGAAGGAAAAGAAAAGTAAAGATACATTTTTCCTCCCATTGGAAGTACTGGGAGATGCACAGGAAAATAAGAGCTTCTGGAATTACTCCTGTCTGAACTGGAAGAAATCTATCTGGGGCAGAACTTTGGGAAATGAATAAAAGGTGCCATAGGGTGAATAACTGGTTGTGAGGTGGGAGTAGAAGCAGAGCAGCATTTGATTTTTATATTCCACTTTTTTAGTACTTCAAAGTGGATTACATTCAGGTATTTTCATATACCCAGAGGGCTCACAATCTAACAGGCCGATTCAATAAACTCTGCGGGAGAGCCTGCACTCCGAGGCGAGCACCCGCTCTCCCCGAGGCGGGCCCAGGCACCTCTCCTGGGCATGCGATTCTTTATTTAAATTAGGGCCCGCGCTTATTAGTGAAAGCGGCGGCTGTCAGCGAGTCTGAAAACAGATGCTTAATTTTACCCGCTGACAGCCACGAGTTTGGAAAACAGACGCCGGCAAAATTGAGAGTCAATTTTCCAACCGGCGGACAGCTTTTTTTTTTCTGCTTTTCTGTACACCTTTCCCGGTGTTGTCTCTGATTAAATCCTGCCTTGGGCAGGTGGTAATTTCTGAGAGTAAAATGTGCAGCTTGGCCGCAAATTTTACTTTCAGTATCCCACGGGTATAACTAATAGGCTCATCAACATGCATTTGCATGTGATGAGTGCTATTGGTTTCGGGGAGATGGGGGGGGGGTTGGCCACGCGGTTTCCTTACAGTATAAGGGATAATAATAGCGCGCGTAAAATGCGCAGTCAGACGGGGGGCTAAATGGTGCAATCGGCCGAGCGCACCATTCTGTATCAGCCTGTAAGTTTGTACCTAAGGCAACAAACAGTAAAGTGACTTGCCCGAAGTCAAAAGGAGTAACAGTGGGATTTGAGCCCTGGTCTCCCTGCTTCATAACCTGCTGCTCTAACCACTGGGTGGCTACTCCACTCCCTTCCAGACCGTAAAAATTCAAGAGAACTTGATATTTAATGGCTTTTCACTACTTGAAGGGCCAAATCTGTTGAAGCTGATTCAATCCTAGAGTTGGTTAAGTTAAAAGACGAGCATAAGTGCAGAGTCCACCCTTCCTCTGACTGCTAGCTTTCTCTGCAGTGATGCAGGACACCTGTAGCCAGTCCTGCAACAGGAAAAGGAATTCCTTCCTGAGAGAAAATATGGCGATGGGCTCTGAATCACTGGATTAGTATATAGCTAGATCATTTTATCTACAAACACCTTTTTCCTCTTTAAAAAAAAAAACAAACCCATATCCAATGTTCTTTTGAATGTATTTAGTGTTGTGGGCCTAACTACAAGCATTGGTGACGTGAGTTACTGACCCTTCTACTCACTGTATGTCACTTTTGGAGCCTATCTGTGCCTCCTATATATCTATGTGTCTGCATATGGGAAATAAAGCAGTAATAGTAAGTTCATGTATTGAAAAAGAAAGGTAAAGCAACAGTGGCGTTGTGCAATTGTTTCATTTCCCTTTTTGTGATGTGTACGGATAATTTAGGAGGGATTGGCGTAACTAGTTATATAAGCTTAATGCCTTATTCCTCACCTAATTTTGAAACTTGAACTACGGCTCTATTGTGCCTATATTTTTTCATTCATTTTAAATTTATGTATTTTGGATTGTGTTTTACTCTTCACCACTTTGAATGGTCTTGTGACCAGAAAAGGGATAATATAAAAATCCAATAAACATAAATCACATTTTCTTCTTTCTTTAAGGTACTGAGCAAAAGGCAGATTTATATCTGGAAGGAAAAGACCAGCTCGGTGGCTGGTTCCAGTCTTCTCTCTTAACCAGCACAGCAGCCAGGAAAAAGGCACCATATGGGTACGTTCACAGACTGTTCTGTCATTAAGCAACTGGCGGTATCGCTGAAATCCTGCACTTCCTGTCATAACTGCAGCTACAAAATGCGATATGACAGGTGAAGCTCCTCAAAAACTTATTTGAGATATATATATATATATATATATATATATATATATATATATACACACACAAACACACACAATTTCATATCAATTAAAAAAAAAACTGTTACCAATAGATTACGTCTGGTTATCAGCGTCATGAGATGTTATCTACATCTGTGGCTCTGGTTAGCTTAAGCAGGTACCGCCCAGGTATGACTGTGTAACGTTTTTATGACATTTAAGTGACATGTATTATTTCATCTCCCTCCAATTTGTTTTGAGCATTCTGCAACATGTTTATTTCTCCAAGTTTGTATGCTGTACACTTGTCTGAATATAGTAGTGTCCTCTGGTTTCACCCCACCCTATTCCTCTGGGTTTCCTGCTTGCTGCTGCCCTGAAGGCGCACCTTGTGTTGCCGTGAAAGGTCCTGGGAGAAACAGGAGCCACATAGTATGCTCTCTGTTTCTGGCCATTTTTCCACATCAAGGATTTCTTTATACTTGCTTAAAGCTACTCTGTGAAAACAGGCAGATTTATTTTTATACAATTCTTTTCCTTTCTTAAAAAGGCAGTTTAGTTTCTGGTTAACTGTTATCAGAATATGATACAGTAGTGAGCGTGAATTTCAGTTGTGCTGCTATTATTTATAAACGCAGTCCTGTCCCCACCCCCCACCCCATCCCGGGCTTCCTGCTGTAGCAAGAAGGAAGTCAGAGTCTGAAGCAGAGGTGGGGGTGTTTTTTTTTTAAGGAGAGGGTTTGGTGGGGGCGGTGGGAGGAGAATTGTCGAATGGTGTCTGTCTGGGGCCAAATGGGTGCTGAAGTAAAGGCATCGGGTCTGGTGGGAGAGGAAGGGAGGACAAGCAGGATGCTGGTCCTGGCTCGTGAGTGACGATAGATGCAGCCTCTCATGGAACTTTGACATCAAAGCTTCTAGAAATTGTGAGCATGCTCCACTGGTTATGTGCAGCCCTGATTACTCCCCTTCATCCATTCAAGTTCTCAGTAGACAAGTAAGATGGTAGTCTTCACACATGGGTGACATCATCAGTTGGAACCCCAGTACACAAAACTTATGTCAAAGTTTCTAGAACTTTGACATGCCCAGCATGCCCTTTACCACATTCCACGCGGGGTCCCTCTTCAGTCTCTCTTTTTCCTTGCAGCTGCAGCATTGTGATTTGTGAGCTCACGTTTGGGCCTCTTTTGGTTAACTTTCCATTTTTTCACTTTAATGCGAGCTGTTTCAAGCAAGTGTTCGACGCTGATTCCCTCTCTGATCTCCTCACAGTGTTCTTAGGATCCTTGAGCGGTCGATTCCCTGTGGTGGCAGTACTTCGGTGCGCACTGCCATCGATTTTGATCATGCTTCCCGTTTATTACTTTCCATCATGGCTGCATCTGGTTTTAAACAATGCCCTCAGTGCCCGAGGACCCTGTCTATCATGGACCCCCATGAGGAATGTGTCCTCTGCCTGGTGGGTGCATGGCATGACGTCCGGGGTTGCCACAAATGCATCCAGATGACCCTGAAGGGACGAGGTATTCGGCTAGATAAGATGGAGCACCTCTTCGGGTTGGAGACCGAGCTATCCGCATTGAAGAACCACGGAGCCACACCGATGGACACCGAGCCATCTACATTAGCAGGACTTTAGCTGCCGTCGACTGATAGGAGCACTGGAGACTGGCCATCATCGAGCTCCTCCAGGTCAAGGACATTGGGTTCCTCATCATTGACCTCTGCACCGGGGAAAGACCATGCCGAGCATCGAGGGAAGCCAATGAAGCGTTGGCATTGGTCTCCGTCGATGCACAGTGTCAGGCACGGATATGCGCCAGCTCATGCTGTGATGCCTCCAAAGTGAACCCGCAGCGAGGAGCGACAATCGCCCATTGGTGCCAGGGATCCACAGTGGTGTCCACCGGTCCTGATGCCAGTCACCCATCCTCCTCTTGGCTCTGAAGAGGATCTGGCCACCCCTCTTTCCTTTCAGTCACTGTTCGCATCGACAATATTTGAGGAGGAGCTTGAGCAGTGAGTACAACTGCCTATAGTACCAACTGAACCTATTGGGTGCCTGTCTAAATTGCCCTACGAGCCTGTTGTGAAGGCCGATAGTACATCAGGAGGTACTACTAACAGAGCTCTCCTCCCTCTTAACAGCCCACAGTGGTCGAGTCTATTCCACCAGGTAAAGAGGGTGAGGATTTTACTCCAGGTACTTCCTGATTCCAAAAAAAACAGGAGGACTCTGTCCCATCCTAGACCTAAGAGCCTTGAACAGATTTATCAAAAAGGAAATGTTCAAGATGGTTTCCCTGGCAGCTTGATCCCCCTTTTGCAAAAGGGGACTGGCTATGCTCCCTTGATCTGAAGGACACGTACACCCACATCAGGATCTTCCCAAGTCATCAAAAGTATCTTCGATTTGTGATGGGAAAACTTCACTTCCAGTATCAGGTGTTGCCATTTGGGCTAGCGTCAGTCCCACAGGTCTTCATGAAATGTTTGACCATGATGGTGATGGTACACTACCGCAAGCTGGGATGCATGTTTTCGCTTATCTGAATGATTGGCTGGTAAAAAGCACATCTCAGGCATCGGCCTTCAGGTCCATGCACTTGACCATTCGGGTGTTGGAGTCACTAGGGTTCAACATCAACTACCTGAAGTCCCATCTCAGCCAATCACTTCAATTGGACTTCATAGGAGCCCTGCTAAACACGACTCATCAAAGGATCATCACTGCCTTGTCAAAAGGCCATCTAATGACCATCATGGCAGAGATTCAGCAGAGCCAGCAGGTGTCAGCCTGGCACACGTTGAGGGTCTTGGGCCATATGGCTGCATTTGTCCATGTCACAGTGGCTCTCCCAGCCACACCGAACCTCCAGGATCACATCAAAGTCACATTGCCGCTCCAGGACACCCTGTCCTGGTGGTGGGTACTTTCAAATCTGGAATGGGGGATATATTTCTGAGGGCCTCCTATCCAAATTGTCCTAACCATGGATGCGTCCACCCCGGGCTCAGCACTCAGGGTCTCTGGTCTGCCCAAGAAAACTGTTGCTATATCAATTTCCTGGCGCTCCGGATGATCAGGTACGTGCTATGGGCTTTCAGAGATTGGCTGTCCAACAAAGTTATCCTGATCCAAACCGACAACCAGTTGGCGATGTGATATCTCAACAAGCAAGGAAGTACGGGCTCGTACCTCCTGTGACAGAAGGAGTTAGATCTTGGTCATGGACCCAGTCCCTTGGCATGGTGCTCAGGGCCATGTACCTGGCCGGGACGGAGCATGTTAGCAGACAGACTGAGTCGTGCCTTCAGACCCCACAAATGGTTCCTGGACCAGTGGGTTGCGAATCAGATATTCACCTCTGAAGGAGTCCAGACGTGGATCTCTTCACATCCCCTTGCAACAGAAAGGTGCCTCTGTATAGGACAGACGGCAAACCAGCCTCAGATGCACTTGCCAACATTGGAGCAAAAGGTCTTATGTACGCATATCCTCCAGTTCCCTTAGTAGCAAAGACTCTCTTGAAGCTTTGCGAGGATAAGGTGTCTGTTATCCTCATAGCCCCTTGTTGGCGTGACAGGTCTGGTTTCCTCTCCTAGGGTAGTTTGTCCATCAAGAGACCGATCAGCTGGGATTTCCCCAGATTCATCACGCAAGATCAAGGCAGGTTGAGACATCCCAACCTCCAGGCTCTGTTGCTCACAGCCTGGATTTTGAGAAATTTAGTTCTGCAGCCACTCAATCTTTCAGACATATCTCAGGTCCTGGTGGCTTCTAGAAAGCCTTTCACTAGAAAGTTCTATGGACTGAAGTGGAGGAAATTTTCCGTGTGGTGTGAGCAGAAGGTCCTAGATCCATTCTCCTGCTCCACACAAAAACTATATGATTACCTTCTACACCTATTGGAAGCTGACTTGAAAACCAACTATGTTAGAGTTCATCTGAGTGCAATTGGCACATACCGCCTGATGTAGATAATTCGCCCAACTCTGTACAGCCTTTAGTTGTAAGTTTCATGCAGGGCCTGTTTCAGTTGAAGCCTCATCTAAGACATCCTGCTATGTCTTAGGACCTCAATCTAATGTTAGATGAGCTGATGAAAGCTCCTTTTGAACCGCTGTGTACCTGTGAGCTGAAGTACCTGATTTGGAACATCATATTTTTGGTGGCAGTCACCACAACATGCAGTGTCATCGAGCTCCAGGCCTTAGTGACTTATCCACTTACACTGAGTTTTATCATGACAGGGTGGGTTTTGCATATGCACCCTAAGTTCCTGCCTAAGGTGGTGACGGACTTCTATCTTAACCAGTCCATCATCCTGCCAATGTTGGTTCCCAGGCCCCATTCACACCAAAGCAAATGAGTCCTACACAGTTTGAACTGCAAGCAAGCCTTAACCTTCTACCTGGAGCAGGCAGAAGCCCATAGACGGTCCACCCAACTTTTTGTTTGTTTTGGTAGGAGTAGGTTTGGGCATTGCCATTGCCAAACAGTCACTATCGAATTGGCTAGCAGATTGCATCTCCTTCTGTTATGCCCAGACGGGACCGAATCTTGGGAATGATGTCAAGGATCACTATGTCCGAGCCATGGCAGCATCTGTAGCCCACTTGCAAGCAGTTCCTATGGAGGAGATCTTCAAGACTGCAACATAAAGTTCTCTCCACACATTCACATCTCACTATTGCTTGGATAGGGATGGCCAACACAACAGTCGATTGGCCAACTGTCTTTAGGAATCTATTTGAGGTGTAGAACCCAACTCTCTCCCTGCCTAGTGCCCGTTGTTTGGGTTCAGGCTGTCCTCCCCCTCTGTTAGCAACAGCACCATTGTGTGTGCCCATTGACACCTGGTTTAAGTGTCTGTCGGTCCCCTTTTATGTTGGAGGTAGCATGTAGCTAGGGATTCACCCATGTGTGAGGACTACAGTCCGCTGTCCTCGGAGAAAGCAGAGTTGTTTATCTGTAACATGTATTCTCTGAGGACAGAAGGATAAGAACATAAGAACATGCCATACTGGGTCAGACCAAGGGTCCATCAAGCCCAGCATCCTGTTTCCAACAGTGGCCAATCCAGGCCATAGAACCTGGCAAGTACCCAAAAAACTAAGTCTATTCCATGTACCATTGCTAATGGCAGTGGCTATTCTCTAAGTGAACTTAATAGCAGATAATGGACTTTCCTCCAAGAACTTATCCAATCCTTTTTTAAACACAGTTATACTAACTGCACTAACCACATCCTCTGGCAACAAATTCCAGAGTTTAATTGTGCGTTGAGTAAAAAAGAACTTTCTCTGATTAGTTTTAAATGTGCCACATGCTAACTTCATGACGTGCCCCCTAGTCTTTCTATTATACGAAAGAGTAAATAACCGATTCACATCTACCCGTTCTAGACCTCTCATGATTTTAAACATCTCTATCATATCCCCCCTCAGCCGTCTCTTCTCCAAGCTGAAAAGTCCTAACCTCTTTAGTCTTTCCTCATAGGGGAGCTGTTCCATTCCCCTTATTTTGGTAGCCCTTCTCTGTACCTTCTCCATCGCAATTATATCTTTTTTGAGATGCGGCGACCAGAATTGTACACAGTATTCAAGGTGCGGTCTCACCATAGAGCGATACAGAGGCATTATGATATTTTCTGTTTTATGCACCATGCCCTTCTAATAATTTCCCAACATTCTGTTTGCTTTTTGACTGCCGCAGCACACTGAACCGGCGATTTCAATGGGTTATCCACTATGACGCCTAGATCTCTTTCTTGGGTTGTAGCACCTAATATGGAACCCAACATTGTGTAATTATAGCATGGGATGTTAGTCCTTACGAAACCCACCCACCACCCCATGGAGTTGGGTTTCTCCTGTTTTTGATTTATATCTAATTCTATGTTATAAGACTGAAGAGGGACCCCGCATGAACATTGGGCATGCCCAGTGTGCAAATGAAAGTTCTAGAACCTTTGACATAAGTTTTCCATGTCGGGGCTCAATTTGATGATGTCACCCATGTATGAGGACTAACATCCTGCTATCCTCGGAGAACACCAGTTACAGGTAAGCAACTCTGCTGTTTCTCGGTCTCATCTTTTCCTGGATCCTGCAGGTTACAAATCATCTCTTTCTCTCACAGCTGCTGCAGTGAAACTTGTCAAGCTGTTTTCTTATAGGGTCCTGAGATTGTTTACACTCTAGTCTTCTAGGTAGGATTATTCATATGGTTTTAAGTTCCCTTATTTTAATGTCAGCAGCTTGGTGCGCTGGTACTGGTGCTCCAGGATGACTTTGAGAATTTTTGCTCCACCATTAAGTAGTCTATTCGACTTGCTTATTTTTTGTCTAACTGCTCAGAAGCTCTGTGGCTTAGGTAAGTGCCCCCTGTACAGTTGAGTTTGGTCTGTCGTGCTCCAAAATCAGTAGGTACTCTGCCTGGAGGACCGATCACATCATCTTGGGCTTCTTCCTCAGTAAGGCTATGACTCTCAGAGGACATCATTCTCGGTGGGAACTCCCAGCATTCACAATATAGGAGTTACGGTATATGCACGCATGCTTAGTTTCTACCTACAGTTGTTTGAGTCCACAAGGTTGAATGGATGTTGCAGGTTAGAGTGCAAGAGAACCATAGCCTTCTCTCTGGAGAAGACTGAAGCCCTCCGATATCTCCAGGGCCGGTGGAAGCACTATGTGGACTAGGCATCTGCCTAGAATGCCACGATCCAGGGAGCGGCAGAACTACACAGCCAACATTAATTGGGCTGTGCCTGAGGTGAGAAGTGGCTGTGGCAGCTATACAGGTAGTGAGCCAATTGATCACAGTTGAAACCCCTCTCAGGTCCCTGATGCCCCCCCAGCAGCATCGCCATTATTGGGAGCCCAGGAGATCCTCGAGTGCGCATGCAACAGAGAAGCTCGTGCTATCTGCTGTGTGTACACTCAAGGAGGAACAGAGCAGGAACAGGGGTGCATGTGGGAAGAAGGAGGGAGAGACCCAGCTTGAAGGAAGTCTAGTATAGCACAGAAGCAGTGCACTGAGCCGTCAGTGGCAGCAGGACTGCAATTCCGAGATGTGGAGGATAATTGTAAGCAAGCCGTGATGCAGGTAAGCCAGCCAGTGGTCATTCTCTGCCTGGAAAAAAAAACAGAGGATTGCAGGGCAGAAAACAAGAGAGGCTGGGTCAGAGAGCAAAGGTGGGGAGGGAAAGAGGGCCGCCCTAAGGGGAGAACCGAGCCCCCGATAGCAGGACCTGGGGAAAATGGCATGGAGGGACAAAGATAGCTGGAGAGGGAGGGACTGATGGATTAAGTTGCAGATTGAAGGGATAGCAGGGACTTAGGTTGGGTGGGGTGGGGGATTGGGGGAGAGAGTGGTCCCAGGTGGGAGAGAAGCCTGGGTATGGGAGAGCAGGTATTTGGATTGAGGGTGGGGACAAGAGGGAGGATTGGGTGGGAGAGCTGAAACGTAGGGAATGGAGAGAAGGGAAGAGCGAGAACTAGGTGATGAGATGGGCTGAGGATGCCTGTGGAGGAAAGAGCAGACTCTGGGATTGAGTTGGGGGGGGGGGGGGTGCATGGCTGAAGTTTTGATTATAGCACCGGCCCTGGATAGCCCACCCAGCTTTTTGTTTGATTTGACATTAATAAGACTGGAATTGCCATAACAAAGCACTCTACTTCTATTTATTTATTTTTATTTGGCTAGCGGATTATGTTTACTCCTGTTACCCCCCCAGGCAGGCATGGATCTGGTGGGCCATGTCAAGGCTCACAATGCTAGAACCATAGTGATGTCAGTAGCCCACTTGAGAACCTCCTCTATGGTAGAGGTCTGCAAAGCTGCAACATGGAGTTCTCTCCATACATTCACATTTTGCTACTGTTTTGACAGAGGCTCTCGACTTAACAGTAGTTTTCACCTGTCTGTCCTCTTTGAGGTATAGAACCCAACTCGTCCCTCCTAGGACCCATTATTTTGGTTTCAAACTGCCATTAAGGGAAAAGAGAAAAACAGAAAACATTAAGATGGCCTGTTGCCACCAAAAACAGTCTTACTCTTTGGCACTATTTTGGGATTTATTTTTTCATTTTTATTTTTTTTGAGGCAGCCTCTAGCTTGGGATTCTCCGTGCGTGAAGACTTCCATTTTGCTTGTCCTTGGGGGAAAAATAGTTACTTACCTGTAACAGGTGTTCTCTGAGAACAGCAGGATGTCAGTCCTCACAAAATCCCTCCTACCTCTCCTTGGAGTTGGCTTCTCCAAATCTTTTCATGTTCTGTGGAGCCTTGAATGGGATGCAGGGGCTTAGCCAGGCCTGCACATGCCCAGTGGAGCATGCGCAAAGCTTCTAGAAACTTTGATGTCCAAGTTCCTTGCTGGGCTCCATCTGATGATGTCGCCTACGTGTGAGGACAGACATCTTCACACATAACACCTCTTACTGGTAACTAATTCTATTGTTTTCAGCACTCATGCAAGCTTTCTTTTTCAGGACTGTTTTGGTCCATGGATTTGCTATTTGTGAAAAAGGAGAAAAGATGTCAAAATCTATTGGTAACGTGGTCAGCCCCGATGTGGTTGTAAGTGGAGGCGAAGTGAGTATTGGCTCTTTTATGAAAAATGTCTTAGTTGTTTCTTTTGTTTCTTCTGGCTTTCTCGGCCACCTTATTATTATTATTATTTTTAATATAGGACTCTTGGTTTCCATACTGAAACTAGGAGTGGGCATTGGGCTGTGCCCTTCAGACTTGTTCCAAAAGTTATTGCGGGCAGATCTTGTACTATTACTGTATGCCATCACGTCATTGGGTGAGGAGTTTCTGCACATAGAATTCATTGTGTGCTCCAAGAGAAACCCTGCTGATCTTCTAGTAAGAATCACTCTTGCAAGCTGCTTTCTCCTTTCCCTTTCAGTGGCACCTAATAATTATGGTGTGGGAGGAGAGAGAATTTTGGGTGAGGGAAGGTGTGCTTTTAGGTTTACAATGTGCAGATAACAAGATCAGGTCATTCATTTTTCAGTCTCATGGCCTTCCTGAATTACCCCTTAACACTTTCAGGTAATAGCAGGGAGTCTCCAGCATACGCGAGATCATCACTGATATTAAGTGATCAGGTGAATGGTGTGCTCTGCTCTGATTCTAAGGTGCTGACTGGACTGGAACATGGAACATTTGCTCCCTGGAAATTTCTTTAGGATTGGGGGGTAATGATCATTCCAGACTCGTGAGTTGATGCATACGTGCCAGCAGATGGAGACAGAGAAAGTTTAATTGACATTGCTTGATAAGCACTAGCGCCACCTGCAGTTCGGGGATTTTGTTTTATTGATGGGAGTTTAATGTAATCCGCATTGGGGTTTTCTGTAATTAAAAGCAGACAATGTAATATAAATAAATGTTTAATTACATTTATTTCTTGCCTTTTCCAAAAGGCTCAAGTTGCATAATAAATACACCATATACAATAGGAAAAATGAAAATAGATATATAATTCATAAAGTTAATAAAACAAATGCTAAAATTGGGCATTTAAAAGAATAAGGAGATGATAATATAAAGATGAACATGATCCAGCTGCCTTCTTTAATAATCAGGTCTTGACTGCATATAGTCTTCTGATTTCTTTTGGCAGAGAAGTTCAGAAGAATCATGCCACATTGGAAAGTGCCTTTCTCTGTCTTAGTCAAATGAATTTTTATTAAAGTGAGCGGAATCATTAACCTTCAGTTGCTCACAGCAAAGCTCTAGAGGGGGTATAAAGAATTAAACCATTATTTAAATAGAGCGGATGGAAAAGAGCTTGTTCCCTCCCACTTACTACTTCAGATTGGCAACAGGTAACAACAGCAGGTGAGCTTGCCGTACTGCAGCATTAATCCCTACAGGTCACGGCATCTTATCGTCTTCTGATTTTTCAGAGGTGACAGCAAACTGTTGGTCTCTGTTCTGTCCAGATCTAATTGCTGCTTAATTACAACATAGACTGGATGTAATCAGACTTCTGCCTGAACATCAGGGGTAGCCTAACATGGTGTGCACACAGTGCCTCGCTTACCGTCATAGTCTGAATTCATGCAGTGTGCCGGCTGGCTCCCAGACCTGGCAGGCACGTGGGCGTTCCGAACGTTACTTTGCAGCCCTGCCATAGTCTGTCTGCTCTGGCCACATTCCCTGCTCCCACTGCCCTATGGCTGAATCATGACAGCAGCATGGAACTGCAGCCACTGCAGGGAACCATGCCCTCTCAACCTTTCTCTTATGCTGCTTCAACCTTTTTGAGAAATAAATAAGTGATGATATCCACACCATAGCTCTTGTACCTTCACACCGTCAGTAATGTATTCCTTCAGGCATTCTTTTTTCTATGAGATGCTTGGAGCAATCATGGGCTGCAGCATTGTCATTCTGATTTTTTTTTTTCCACCTATGGTTACACCGTAAAAAAAAAATCTGCACAGTAGAATCCTTATAATAGTCAAAAATGAAAATGATAATTGTTGATGTGAATTTGACATTTTGGAAATTGAGTTATTTCATGCAGCTTAAATCAGTGACCTATACAGAGTAAGCACTTAAATTCCATTGCTTTGCCATTGAGAATATAGGTGGATGTAAGTTTCTTTCTTCATGTACAGGACAAAACTAAGGAGCCTCCTTATGGTGCTGATGTTCTGCGTTGGTGGGTGGCTGAGTCCAACGTTTTCACCGAAGTTTCGATTGGACCAGGAGTACTGAACACAGCCAGAGATGACATAAACAAGGTGACTCATCCAGCAGTTGGCTGGGAAAGGTTGGGGGTTAGTAGGGGGTCTGCTCCCCATTCAGATCTGAGTGTCTTATATCACCTGGGTTTCTGTGCTTTGGTTGGCAGCTTCGGAATACGCTGCGCTTTATGCTGGGGAACATGGAAGGCTTCACACCAGAGACAGACTCCATCCTGAACACCGAGATGTACATAATAGACCAATACATGTTGCATTTATTGCAGGATTACTCCAGCAAGGTGAGTTGGTGGAAAACTTGCTGCGTGTTTGGCTGGAGGTTTAATGTAGACTGGCAGGCTCTTTACATGCTTACTGCACAGAGACATGAGACTGGCCAATCCAATTTTCTATAGTCTGTTCAGCTCTCGCTGTGCCACCCTAAGCAAATAATGTAACCGTCCTATGATCAAGTTCAGATTTCAGCCTGTGCAGTGAAGGAACAGTGCAACTGTATGAGTCAGAGCTGCATGTTACAGGTTCTGCAGATTGACACCATGGGCTCCATGGATTTCTAGTTTTGTATGGCGTGTACAAGGTTTTTATGTGTGCCACCCTGTGCTTCTTGCAGGTTACCAACGCATACAAGGAGTATGACTTTGGAAAAGTGATTCGTTTACTGCTGACATTGGTTAACAGGGAAATATCCAGCTTTTACTTCAGCATCATCAAAGACCGGTTCGAAGCTCATTTTAACTTTCTTTGAAGATTGAAATGCTTATTGTTGCAGGGATCCACTCCCATTCACAGTCGCAACATTGCACTCTTTTTCGAGATTAGCAGTGTGTTTTTTTTATTTCCACAACCTGAGTCATGTCACCTTGGGAGGCTTGGGATGGTTCTTCGCATGTAATGGAGCAAGTAGGATGTAAAAACAGGTTCTCATTCTTGCCATGCTGCAGGCATCGGAGCCAGCGCTATAACCAGAAAGCTATACAGATGTTGTTGTCTGCAGGTGCTGCCCGCGGGCCAGTAGCAGTGCTCTACCACTGCCATACAACACTGTATGGTTTCTAGAGGGAAAACTAAGGGTCTCCTATAACATTTACTACTGGAAGCAATGAAATTGAGGGCATCGCTTCTGCTGGATCTGTTTATTCTGAAGAAAAGGTTTTGTGGGCCGTCTTGGCCCGGGCTATGGCACTGCATCATGTTTGAATCTGCTGTCCAGCGGGGCAGGTAGGGCTGGGGTGCACCCTGGAGGGTGAGAAAGCAAGCCCCCTGATCCACCCAGACACACCACCAAGGACAGGGGGAAAACAGGGGGAAACATTTCGTATACCCTCTGCCATGTTGTGCAGGAAAGCCACCTTGGGTACTTTGGGCACTAAAGAACCAGGCTAGAGCTAAAACAGTAAGATTTCAGCGTGTTTCTGAAGAGCTTAGCGAGTGGTCAGTCTGTGCGTGGCTTGTGTGGACGAGAGCGCGCTTATTCTTCTGTATCGCTGAACAGCAGACAGGAAACGGGGTCATTTTGTGACCCGACACGCACGCTGCCGGATGACGCTGTCGTACTTCTCTTGCCTCAACCCCGTAGGCTGTACTGTGAAAAAGAAGAGGCTCCCAAAAGGCGCTCGTGCCAGACCGTGTTAGCAGAGGCTTTGGATGTGGTCGTGCGCTCGGTTGCGCCCATCCTTCCGCACTTGGCTGAAGAAGTATTCCAGCATCTTCCGTACGGGAAAGGTAAGGCAGAGCCCAAGATGTGTGGGAGGTACCCGGACAATAGGGGGAAATCCAACTTGTAGAAACTAAATTCTGACTAACCGCCTGGTATGAATGATTGACTAGTTTTTTTGTTGTTTTTTTTTTATTTTTATTTTATCTTTATTGAATCTGTAGCAATATACAATACATCAGTATGCAGTGCAAACAAAATACCACATTGCATCTACAAAACACAGAATAAGTTTTCCAGTACTGACAAGATTTTTATACTCTGCTTGGATGTGCTGCCTGTTTTATAAACTAGAGATGGGCCAAACCATGAGGGAAAACCCCACCGTTCAGCTAATCCAGATTATAAATATAAGTGGCAGAAATCAGGAGAAGATGTGTGTGGGGGAGCAGGGATTGTAACGTGTCGTCTTCCCACTGTGTGTGTCCTCAGGATTAGACGTTCTGCCTCAGGCTGAAAGCCCCTTGCATTACTTGGCACTGAGGAATTATGACAAAAGTGCAACAAACAACTTGCTTTGTTATTTACATATTTCAATTCCTCACTGCTTCTGTAACAAGTAAAATGAATGCTGCTGGAGAGAGATGGCACTTTCCCTGCTTCCCAAAGGGGGAAACCCTTGGTGTTGCTCTGGAAGTGCAGATGTACCACAACAATCTTGTTTACCATCTTAGATTTTTAGAATGATTTTTTGTTTGATTGCAGACCAAACTGTAATAGCTGACTTCGTTTGGGCTTTAAATCTTGATTTGTTTTTCTTAATTATTAATCGGCAAAGTTGGGACAGCCCATTTTGTCATGAATACAGAGTTCTGTGGAATTGACAAAGGTGCTTAGGACCATAAACATGCTTCAGTGCGAGGAGCGGTAAGACGGTCAATGTAGTTACTGGACCAGCTTGAAAGTAATTTTATTTAAAGCATCAGTGCTGCTGACCTGAAAGACTAGTACTGCTTACTCCTGTAGGGCATCAGGCTCTGGTGGGAACAGCTGGCCACGTTTTGGTGCACTCTTAAGTCCTCCAAGATGAAGTTTTGCTCCGCAGACTGTTAGAAATGGACGTCATCTGTTTCCCAGAAAATATGGTCTGTGTGTGTCCAGGCCCTTCATTCCCCATATTCCTGGTGGTAATACAATAGCAAGACAGATTTCACTACAGCTGACTTTAAGAATAGTTGTTACTCTTCTTCCCTGTCTATTTAGTGTCAGGTTGTCTGTGTTTATTTACAACACTAATGCACCCTGGGCAAAAAAAAAAAAAATGCTGATTTTCTTCCAAAAATTATGGCTGCTCTCTGATCCCCATGCAGTTGAGCAGCAATATTTTTTTCATACAAAAGTAGTTGAAAGTTTGGAACAGCTTTCCAATGGAGGTGGGGTCACGATAACAGAATTCGAGGGAGCTTAGGTTCCTGAACGTCCCCCAGATCAGTCCAGATGCATGGGTTTTCTCCCATACCAGCAGATGGAGACAGAGAAGAGGGTGTACTTGAGTCAGTGGTACCACCTGCAGTCCTTCAGTATTTCTTTGTCTCCAGCAGATGGTATAGGTGCAAAACCTGCAGTCTGGAGATCTAAAAAAAAAAAAAAAATTGTCTGCTCTTGGGGTGTTAGGAACCGTGAAGGACCAACCCCTGGTAAAGCAGGGCAAGGAGAGGGAGCTGGGGACCCTGCCTTTGGCTTTGCCTGTGGACTTGAGGAGATTGTAAGCCAGTGATCTTGTTCCTTCATTCTCTCATGGAGGTTACACTCTCTTCTCAAGTCACCTATAGACAGGAAAATATTCCTGCTTTGTTTCTTTTCAGGTGTTTAAAAAAAAAAAAAAAGAAGAGAGCGCAGCTGAGGGGATGACTCTTGTTAGGCAGAGCCAAGGGGAGAGAAGTCAGTGCGGACTGCTGCGAGGAAGGCTAGAATCTGGTTGCTACCACCGCAGGTCATTTTTGCGTGCTTTGAGTTCTGCATAGAAGTTGTGCAGAACATTCATTTTGGACACACAGGCCGGGGATGCCTGAAACATGAGGGAAACTTGGTCTTAGTTGCACTTGGCTGAGCACGGGAAGTGCAGCAAAGCCTGTCCAGAGCAGAAAGCATGCCTGAATGCAGCAGAGCTGTGCAAGAAGTTCTCACATGGAGGGGAAGGCAGCTCGAAGTCAGCAGGTTGGCGGACTTGGGCAAGAAATTCTCTTGTTTGGCAGTGTCCACAAATACAGTGCTTCCCGGCAGTGTGGGATTGGCAGCCATTTTAAAGGTGGCTCTTGCGGTGCAGGAAAGGACAGGGGAGGTGCCACCTTATCTCCAGGAGCAGAGAGCCTTGACAGTGCTCCAGAGGTGTCAGGGGGCATAGGGGACTCTTCAGATTCTGGGTATGATTCAGGGGAGGTGTTTTCAGCTGATTTTGTGCCTTTATTGCACAAGGCATATCTAGTCAGGAAAGGGACGGGGGAAACACCCCTGGCCTAGCAGTCTCCCATGCCAGAATAAGGCACACAGGGTATCTCCTCCAGGGGGCGTAAAGGGCTTCCTGTGTATTCCAGCTGTTAGAATAGGACTATGGCTCAGTCAGAAGACTCTGAAGCCTTGGGGGATGGGGGAGGAGATAATTCACCAGAGCCCTCTACAGAATGAGGTTGAAGATGATGATCCCACCAGGAAGGGAGAGAGCCCAGTGGCAGAGGGGGATGATCCCAAAGTGGTTCGGCTTTTCCATAAGGAGGAGGAGTTTCCTCTGATTCCTCAGGTGTTAAAAGAGCTAGGTATTAAAGAAGTCCAGAGGTAGTTGATCCTATCATGGATAGGCTCCGGGGCTCAGCAAAGGCCTTTCCCTTTCATCAGACCATTAAGAAACTTGTAGTTCAGGAATGGGATACTCCGGAAGCCAGACTGAAAATGGGTAGGGCCATAATAAAGGTTTACCCCACTGCAGGAGGACACATTAAGACCTCTTGCAGCTACTTAAAGTGGATGAGTCAGTTTCAGTGCTTACTAAAATGACTACCAGTCCAGTGGCGGGTTCAACGGTACTGAAAGATGCTCGACTGAAAGATGGAGATGCATCTTAAGAAGATTATTTATTTATTTATTTATTTATTTATTTAACACTTTTTTATACCGACCTTCATAGTAAATAAACCATATCGGATCGGTTTACATAAAACAAGGGTATAACAGAAGCAATAAATAAAAGTAATTAACAAGAAAAGAGAATAAGATAAAGTTACATTTAACAAGGAGTAAAAAACTTGGGAAGCTTAAGAGCTGGAAGGAAGTCAAAGGCCAAAAAATAATTAAAGAAGCATAGTCCAAAAGGAATTTGGATTAATGCAAAAGATGCTTTATTCAGTAAGTGCCAGAGTTCTTCGTTTGAATGGATGTAGGACTTTAATCTTCTACGTCCAAGTGAGGAAAAAGAAGACTAAGGGTTGTCTGGAGGATCATCGAAGGCTTGGTGGAATAGCCACGTCTTAAGTTTTTTTCTGAACGTAGTGAGACAGGGTTCTAGTCGGAGGCTTGAAGGAATGTTGTTCCAAATAGAAGGACCTGCTATTGAAAAAGCTCGGTCTTTGGTCGAGGAAAGGCGTGAGGCTTTAGTTGGGGGGTAATTTAAAGTACCTTTATGATTATCTCTAATTGGCCTATTGGAGGAATGAAGTTTGAAGGGTATTTCAAGGCTGAGATGGAGTTGGTGATGGATGGATTTATGTATTAATGTATGAAGTCTTGGTGCTGGGCATTCATGCAGTGGTATGCAGTAGCTTCATGGCACTGGGTGCCACAAATCCAAGTGAAGCAGTCTGGGACTTCACTCCCAGCAAGCAGTCAGAGCAGTTGGAGGCTGGAGTAGCCTATATTGTGGATGCCTTGTATGACTTTCTGGGCATGTCCGCACAGAATATGATGTCGATGATTTAGACTAGGTGGCTCCTGTGGTTGCACAATTGGTCGGCTGATGTCTAGTCCAAGTCAGAGTTGGGAAACCTTCCCTTTAAGGGCAAACTTTTATTTGGCAAAGACCTGGAACAGTTGGTGAAGCACTTGGGAGGATCCAGGGGGCAAAGGATACCAGAGGATAAGCCTAAAGGGAATAAGAATTTCCCGAGCAGGCAGAGGTACAGAGATGCAAGGTGATACTGCCCTGGCAGGGGGCATTTTTGCAAAGACAGGGAGCAGGCAGGTCGCAGTCCTTTTGAGGCTTGCACAACCCCATCCAGGAGAACACCAGCCATGGAGACGAAGAAGCTAAAGGCGCACAATGAAACAAGGCTACTCCGTTCCTCTCCAGAAGCCATAGGAGAACGAATGGCCTTTTTTACTAGGAGTGGACCAAGATTATGATGGACCAGTGGGTTTTAACGTGCATAAGAGATGACTGCACTTTAGAATTTGCTTGTCCGATATGCAAAGTCTACATAGCATCCCCTTGCACCTCCAGCGCCAAGTGAGAAGCACTTTGGTCCATGGTAGAACAGTTTCAAAAGCTGAAAGCATTATCCAGGACAGGGCCGCAGGCAGTACTCAATCTATTTTGTGGATTGAAATAAGTGAATGCAGCCCTGCAGAGCCCTCATTTCCATATGGAGACTCTGCACTTTGTGATAGTAGCAGTCTGCAAAGGGGAATTTCTACCAGCTCTCGACCTTAAAGAAGCTTATCTTCATATTCCCATCCGGTTGGAGCATCAAATGTTTCTGAGGTTCATGGTGTTGGGAGAACATTTTCAATTCTGCATACTTCTGTTCGAGCTAACGATGGCACTGCATACATTCACCAAAGTAATGGTGGTGGTAACTGCTCTTAAGAGAGGGGGCATTCTGGTACATCCTCATCTTAAAGTCTGGCTAATTCGAACAAAGTCAAAGGAGCCATGTCAGCACTTAGTTCAATGTCTCTTGCAGAAGTTGCAGTCTCTGGACTGGGTGGTGAATCTAACAAAGAGCAAATTGGTCCTTACCCAGTCACTGGAGAACCTAGATGCGCACTTCGATACCATTCGAGGAAAAGTGTTTCTCGGAAGAGAGTATATCAGAATTATAGAAACAAGTCCAGAGGTTGTTACAACTGCTCACACCCACAATCTGGGATTATTTATTTTTATTTTATTTATTTATTTTTATATACTGACATTCGATCTGAGATATCACATTGGTTTACAATTCAGGTCCTGGGTTCTATGGCGTCTACGCTAGATCTAGTTCCTTGGGCATTCGCACATATGCAACCTCTCCACAAGGTGCTGCTATTTCAGTGGAACCCTCAGTCTGAGGATTTTCAACTCCAACTACCTCTGCAAGGGGAATCCAGCTCCAGGCTCTCCTGGTGGCTTTCTCAGGCCAATTTGGAGCTGGGCATGGAGTTAGAGATTCTGAACTGGGTGGTAGTGGCCACCGATGCCAGCATGACAGGGCCTCAAGACTGGTGGTCAGTGGAGGAAGTTTCATGGTCTATCAATTGCAAGTGAATGGTGAGAGTCTTTTCGGACAATGTGATGGCAGTGGCTTACATCAGCTGCCAAGGCGGGACAAGGAGTCAAATGGTGTCCCGAGAGGCTCAGGAGCGTTTTCGCTGGGCAGAGCAGCATCTGGTGACCCTAGAAGCTTCACATCTAGCCGGGATAGACAACGTTCAAGCAGACTTCCTCAGCAGGAATATGCTGGACCCTAGAGAGTGGGAGCTGTCTGAGGAAGTGATAGTTCTCATTTACTCCAGGTGGGGAGTTCCCCTGTTGGATTTAATGATATTGAAGAAGAATACCAAAGTGCAGCACATTTTCAGTCACAGACAGAGGTCGGAGTAGAAGGCATCGATGCTCTAGACCTCTCATGGCCACCTGAGATCTTTTTGTATATTTTCCCTCTGTGGCCTCTGCTCAGAGAGTTCTGTGATGGATTGAGGTTCATCTGGGAAAAGTTATCCTAGTAGCTGTGGAATGGCCACAATGTCCATGGTTTGTGGATTTTGGTAAATCTCAGAGTGGACAGGCCTCTATAGCTTGGGCTTCTTCATCAAGGACCCATTGGCTTGGATCAAGTGGCTTGCTTTTGTCTTTCGGTTTGGCTTTTTAAAGAAAGTATTTGCGATTGAAAGGATATTCGGCAGAAGTCGTTACAACAATGCTGCAGGCTAGGAGACCTTCCACATCTTTGTCTTATATCTGAGTATGGAAGATTTTTGAGATATGGTGTTTTGGAGAGGAGATTTCTCCTCTTCGAGCATTGATTCCTCAAATTTTTGGCTTTTTGCAGGGCTGGTGTACAAATGTCTCTGGGTGCATGTAGCAGCCCTAGACTATTTTCGGGGTAAATTGCAGGGCTTATCCCTAGCCTTGCACCCAGATTTAGATAGTTTCCATCTACAGCATCTAGTATGACGGATGTTTTTCTCATGGAACCTGAATTAGTTTTTGAGAGCTCTTTATGGTCCTCCCTTTTAAGCCATTGTGGAAGACATCGTTGAAGGACTTTACTCTGAAAGTGTTCTTCCTAGTGGTGATATGTTTGGCTAGGCGGATTTCAGAACTTCAGGCATTGTCTTGTCGTAAGCCCTTTCTTCAGATTTCAGGCCATGTGATATCTTTACATACAGTGTTGCATTTTCACCTCAATCAAATAGTAGAACTTCCAGTGTTTTGGGATTTGGATTCTTTGGATCTGCAGGCATTAGAGCTTCATTTGTTGGATGTGTGTCATATTTTGCTGTGCTGTGTGAAGGTCACCAACAGTTTTAGAAAAATGGATCACTTTTTCATTCTGTTTGGTGAAGCAAGTAAAAGGAGCAAAGCTTCAAAGACTACCATTACGATTTGGCTAAAAGAAGTCATTGGGTCTGCTTATGTATGTAATGGATGTCCAATTTCAGTGGGTGTATGAGCCCACTCTACTAGGGCACAAGCGGCATCCTGGGAGGAATGTCAGTTTTCCCCACAGGAAACCAAGGGGTTAAAGGGGCTCTTAGGGGAAGATAAGGCCATTGCAGAAAGACTAAATGAATTCTTTGCTTCCGTGTTTACTAATGAGGATGTTGGGGAGATACCAGTTCTGGAGATGTTTTTCAGGGGTGATGAGTCAGATGAACGGAATGAAATCACTGTGAACCTGGAAGATGTAGTAGGCCTTATTGACAAACTAAAGAGTAGCAAATCACCTGGACTGGATGGTATGCATCCTAGGGTACTGAAGGAACTCAAAAATTAAATTTCTGATCTATTAGTTAAAATTTGTAACCTATCATTAAAATCATCCATTATACCTGAAGACTGGAGGGTGGCCAATGTAACCCCAATATTTAAAAAAGGCTCCAGGGGCGATCCAGTGAGCCTGATTTCAGTGCCGGGAAAAATAGTGGAAACTATTCTCAAGATCAAAATCGTAGAGCATATAAAAAGACATGATTTAATGGAACACAGTCAACATAGATTTACCCAAGGGAAGTCTTGCCTAACAAATCTGCTTCATTTTTTTGAAGTGGTTAATAAACATGTGGATAAAGGTGAACCGGTAGATGTAGTGTATTTGGATTTTCAGAAGGCATTTGATGAAGTCCCTCATGAGAGGCTTCTAAGAAAACTAAAAAGTCATGGGAGAGGAGGCTATGTCCTTTCGTGGATTACCAACTGGTTAAAAGACAGGAAACAGAGTAGGATTAAATGGTCAATTTTCTCAGTGGAAAATAGTAAACAGTGGAGTGCCTCAGGGATCTGTACTTGGACCGGTGCTTTTCAATATATATATATATAAATGATCTGGAAAGGAATACGACGAATGAGGTTATCAAATTTGTGGACAATACAAAATTATTCAGAGTAGTTAAATCACAAGCGGATTGTGATACATTACAGGAGGACCTTGCAAGACTGGAAGATTAGGCATCCAAATGGCAGATGAAATTTAAGTGGACAAGTGCAAAGTGTTGCATATAAGGAAAAATAACCCTTAGTGTAGTTACACGATTTTAGGTTCCATATTAGGAGCTACCACCCAGGAAAAAGATCTAGGCATCATAGTGGATAATACTTTAAAATCATCGGCTCAGTGTGCTGCAGCAGTCAAAAGAGCAAACAGAATGTTAGGCATTATTAGGAAGGGAATGGTTAATAAACCGGAAAATGTCATAATGCCTCTGTATCGCTCCATGGTGAGACCGCACCTTGATTACTGTGTACAATTGTGGTTGCCACATCTCAAAACAGATATAGTTGTGATGGAGAAGGTACAGAGAAGGGCAACCAAAATGATAAAGGTGATGGAACAGCTCCCCTATGAGGAAAGGCTGAAGAGGTTAGGGCTGTTCAGCTTGGAGAAGAGACTGCTGAGGGAGGATAAGATAGAGGTCTTTAAGATCATGAGAGGTCTTGAACGAGTAGATGTGAATCGATTATTTACACTTTCGAATGATAGAAGAACTAGGTGGCATTCCATGAAGTTAGCAAGTAGCACATTTAAGACTAATTAGAGAAAATTCTTTTTCACTCAATGCACAATAAAGCTCTGGAATTTGTTGCCAGAGGATGTGGTTAGTGCAGTTAGTGTAGCTGGGTTCAAAAAAGGTTTAGATGGGTTCTTGGAGGAGAAGTCCATTAACGGCTATTAATCAGGTTTACTTAGGGAATAGCCACTGCTATTAATTGCATCAGTGGCATGGGATCTTCTTAGTGTTTGGGTAATTGCCAGGTTCTTGTGGCCTGGTTTGGCCTCTGTTGGAAACAGGATGCTGGGCATGATGGACCCTTAGTCTGAGCCAGCATAGCAATTTCTTATGTTCTTCTCTTCACAGTTTCACACGACATTACTGGCTAGATGTCCTCTTTGCCGGAAATGAGTTTTGGAGAGGATGTACTATGCATGGGTCTTTGCAGTTCGTGCCCAGTTTAAGGGAGCTTGGTTACATCCCATTGTTAGACTGATCTGGAGGATGTTCAGGAAAGGAAACCTGCTAATTTTCATTCCTGTAGTCCCACAGATCAGTCCAGAACCCCACCCTGTCTGACCGTTTTATTCTGTATGTATATAGTAAAAGTTTTTAGCTGTATTGAATGGTTTTAATCTCCTATAGTCCAAAGGGTTCAGCTTTGGGACCATGCCGTTTTCCCTGCTTGGTTACTAGTGGGGATGTTGTTATAGCTCAGTTGTATCTTGGCTTGGGTACAGTGAAATACTGAGGGATTGCAGGTGGCACACTGACTTAATTAACACAGTTTCAGTAAAGCTTTCCTTCTCTGTCTCCATCTGCTGGTAGAGGAGAAAAACACATGCATCTGGACTGATCTATGGAACTACAGGAACAAAAAATAGCAGGTAAAGTTTTCCTATAGGCACAGAGGATTATTAATTTTGAAGGAGTGAGGGGAAAATAAGTGATCAACTGGGGTCTAAGGTATTGCACCAGGAATGAAATTGGGCAGGCCAGATGGGCCTTGTGGTCCTTACCTGCAGTCATCTTCCATGTTCTGTGTTTCATTAGGGATGCTGTCAGAGCTTGGAGCTGTGCTGGGAAGGAGGAGAAATGTTCTGCTCTGTGTGTTTCTAGAGTTATGCTTGAGGGGGATGGGGCAGTTCTGATCAACTGATGGTTTTCCTACTTATGCGGAAGTGCGACTTAAAGGAAAGTAACATTTCAAAGTAATACATTCTGTTTGGAAGGAGACAGTTCAAAGCAATAAATTCATAAGCATCTGTTAATGGGAAATATTCGTCTTTTCTAAAGAGCCTGAGAGCGTTTTTCGGAGCGGCTGGATAAAATCGAGCTCAATGTGGAAGAAACCAGGTTTGGTGGAAGCTGTAGAGGGCGCCTGTGCCATACGAGATTCCTTCCTTGGATCTGTCCCCGGCAAGAATGCAGTCGAGTATGATGTGACCATTGTCATTGAGCCAGGCTTGCTTTTTGAGCTAATGGAGGTAGGAGAAGTTAGCCCAGCCCTGGTTAAATCTATCCCACCATGAAAACATTGTATAAGGACTGCAGGGAACTATTAGTGAAGCCTTCATCTTCTGTTTTATGTGGAGGGGGGGGGTTGTAATTTTTTTCAGGAATTATTCAATAAAATCCACTAGAAAAAGATTTTTGAAGGGGTTTCTGGAGAAGCCATCCTTTTGCACCTGGAATTAGGTATAAACATAACCTTGGGCTGGTAATCATTTGTCTCCTGGACCTCTTAGAGTTCAGATGGGGATCAATGAATAGCACTACAGTAAGCAGAGGAGAGCTTCAGCTGCGTAGTCCCTGAGAAGGAATAGCTCTAGACCAAGTATTGCCTTGTGCAGAGGGTAGAAGCTGTCCTCACTCTAGACATAGGCTCTCCCTCCTACTCCTTTCCCTCCTCCCCCCCGCCATGGCCTCTTCCTGACTCCTCGTCCCTTTACATATCTCTAGCCCTCCTCTTACTCTTCAGGTGACAGCAATAGGAAAAGTCAATGGCAGGGCCTGTGAAGTAGCAGGTACTCAAGGCCATGTACTGGCTTTGTCCCTCAACAGGCATCTGTAACCAAGGAAACCCATGTGAAGGCTGGGGTCAATGCAAAGCCTGTGAGTGCCTTCCAGTTCACAGTGCCTATGTTGATTTTTTTTTTTTTTCTGTTACCTCCACTACCCAAAGATCTCTCCCTCCCGCTACTGATTTTAGCGTCCCTGGGGGAGACAGTGCATGCTCATAAAACAGAAACCCTGACCATATTACTGAAGAAATACTTGAGAGACAGTATGGCAGTGGCCCTGTATAGAGCAGCTAGCATGAGATTCACGTTTACCCTCTTGTTATAGTGTGTTGCACATACAGTTCTGTATAGCGGATACTAAATGTGGTGAAACTGATGTACTTTGTTAATGTGACACTGACTTAACTGCCATCTTCTGCAGTCCCTGCAGGCAGAAGAAATGTCCAGTACATCTCAGCTGAATGAGTTAATGATGTGCTCACAGACCACTCTCCTGACTGCGATACCACGGGACTTGCCTTCGGACGCTAATATAATCAAAGGATCCTTTGTGATTAACTTAGAAGGTGAGATATGGGCATGCGACTGGTTTATCATCATCATTTCATAAACAACTGACTTGACTCTAACAATCATGAATGCTGATCACTTGCTAATGATGAAAATTATACTGTATATGCTGCTAATTATAGAGCAGGCTGGACACACTGCCTCTGGTGGCCTTCTAGTACATGAAATGCCAAAGGTTAAAATTAGTTATAGAAGGGTGAGGAAGAACAGGCCTGGCAGACTACAGAAGCTTTCTATCTGGGCAAAATTTGTCCCTTAATTACATATTCAGGCCTGGTATCCAATCTTTAGGCAATCTTTTATTTTACTATCTATTCTTTTGGTAAAAATGAGCTGCGTAAAAGGGCTCAAGTGCGGTGCTGGTTGAGATATCCCCTGGTGTATGTCTGTGCATTAGCAGCAGCTTCCTCTGGTCTCCATACCCTGCAGGAAGGCAGCTAGAAGCCTCTGGCCTGTGTTCATTCCACTCCAGCACATTCTTGCACCGGTTTTCAGATTTGGAGGGGATAAAGCAGTGTTTTTCAACCCTATCCTGGAAGTACAACTGCCCAGTCAGGTTGTCAGAAATGCCACAGTGAATATGCATGAGATAGATTTGTATACATTGAGACCCAGTGTATGCAAATCTATTTCATACATATTCATTATGGATATTCTGAAAACCTGACTGGTTAGGTGTGCCGCCAGAAGAGGGTTGGGAAACATTGGGATAGAGCTTATTTTGGCATCAAAAGACTATAAGGGTGATCCTAAAGGCTATGTAAGAAAGGCCCTCATTAACATCTAGAGACAAAAGCCAAAATACACTTTAATATTCCTGAGGCTAGTCTGTATAGCACTGGATGTCACTGGGCCACTTTTTTCAAATGTATATTCTGCCTTTCATGACTGCTTATTTAATTAATTTATTTATTTATTTATTTAAAGACTTTTATTTACCGAAGATCATGTACTCGTACATATCGCTTCGGTTTACAGATAACCAGCATTAGAATTACCATATACATGGTGTACATACAACAATAAACAATCAACAGTGCACAATTTATAAATAAGGAATACATTGAACATGGAGTATTACGCATTAAAAAACGTTAAATTTGAACGGTAAACAATTAATGAATAAGGTTTACATTGAATATGGCGTATTATGCAAGTAAAAAACATATGTATGGTGAAGTATAGGTAGTGTGGTGCTTTATTGCTTAACCACTCAAAGCTGATTTCATTCAGGTGCTGATGGTATTTTCCTTGTACCCAGAGGGCTTACAATCTAAGCCAGTAGCTAAGGCAGTAGAGGGTGAAGTGACTTGCCCAAGGTCACAAGGAGTGTCAGTGGGATTTGAACCCTGGTTTCCATGATTCACAGCCCGCTACTGTTCAGTATTAGAGACACTTAAGTTAGTCACGCTGAGTCCTAAAGGAGAACCACGTGCTCGTGCGCTGCAGGGAGAGGATCACACACGAGCCCATTGAAGGTGGTGAGGCCTAAGGAATCTAAAGAAAGAGAGTCCCCTGCTCTTCTCTGACAGTATCTGGATACAATGGCTTCCTTTGCTACTCCAGTCACCCAGACGCAAAACACAGAGACATAGACATAGGCTGAATTACACCAGCCGCTCTAAAACTGTAATCTTCCACTGCCAGATCTTTTCATGCTTGCACGAGTTGTGGGAGCCCAATATAATCTGTTGCTTTTCCCTCCCATACCTAAGGTGGCGGCATTTGTGAAGAAGAGTCCTATCAAGTCATAATTCACTCAGCAACCAAAGAGAAATGCCCGCGCTGCCGCAAGTACATGGCTGCCTCCCCGTTGTCACCCTGTCCCCGCTGCCTGGAAGCCATTGCTGAGAAGTGAGGCGTCCAGTGCTGTGACGCACACCGACGTGATCTGAGCTTGTGGGGTAGTGCATGTGCAGCTGAGATGGGAGGATTTCGCTTTGCTGGCACTGTCCACAGAAATCGATTCTTTTGGTTGCGATCTCTCTCTCTTCACCTCTTGTCTGCTTAGACAACAGGATAGTATGAACGCTCCTTCTGAGACTGAGACTTTGCATTTCTGGTTTGAGATGCTAGGGACGTTGTAAAGCATCTGTCTATGACAGGATGAAATCAAAGATATTTTTACGATTGTCAGAGCTGAAATGAAAATGCAGGAAATTGTATTCATTTACATATAAATGGAGCCATGGCTCCCACAGACTTTCCATACTATGGCAATCTGTTTTTAAGCCAGAAGAAACATGGAAATAAACGTAAAAAAAAAATACCAAAACACTATTTGCTGCACATATTCATTTTTTAATTTAATAAACAGTATTGCTAAACTTTGTTTAAAGTGTGTGTATTAAGCACTGCATTCAGAAAAGGTAAGTGTTACTGTCCCTCAGGTAATAAAAAATACAAGTGTTTGCAGACACAGACTAGTACTCAAATCTCCAGTTAAAATTACTTTTTCATGTACTGTTCCTGTACAGTGAAACTAGAATGCAAAGGGTGTTTTTTATTATTTAATTACTTGCCTTCCCACAGCCATGCCAAAGTTGAGCTGCATTTCAGGTGCAGGAGGTAGTTATCTGTTCCAGAGGATTTACGATCTAAGTTCCCTGTACATATCCGGATCAGTCCAGACTCCTGGGTTTTGCCTCCCCTCCAGCAGATGGAGACAGAGAAGTTTTGACAGACTCTGCCCTATACCCTGAGGTGCCACCCACAGTCTGTCAGTATGGAGGTGCAAAACTTGCAGTCTGTATGGTGTGCTTAGTTGAAAAGGAAAAGGTCTTAGACAGGTAGCAGGTTTAAAAAAATAAAAACAAAGGACAAAGAGGAAAAAGGGAATTTGTGAGAAGAAGGAAAGAACCTTCAGCTTTCCAGGGGGTTGCCAGGTCCTGAGGGGATCATCCCCGCCTGGTGCTTGCTGCGGCTAGGGGTCGAGGGCCCTATTAGCCACCGTGTAGCAGCGCCTGGGGTGATACCGGGGAGCCCGGATCACTCACCCCAGAGGGACCAGAACCCACAGGAGGCCGGGCAAGATTAAAAAAAAAAAAAAGTTAAATTAAAAGTAATTTTCGCTAACTGTTTGGGGGGGGGGGGGGCGCTCTCTCTTCCCTCACTGCCGGGCCATCGTTGGTTTTTTGTTTTTTTCGTGGTGTTTTGAGCTCCTTGGTTCCTTTTTTATTTTTTTCTGCTGCTGGAACTATGCAGCGACGGTCAGTCTGTCGCGCGTGCAGCTGTCTAGGGATGGCCTCTGCTCGTCCTGTCTCCCCAGGGGCGAAGGAATGTCCGCAGCCGCCAGGGGGGTGGTGCTTCATGTGAGCTCAACATCGCAGGCTTTCAGAGACCTGCAGCCTCCTTTTCCTCTCCCATTCCCGCTGAGCGCGAGAACGGGCGCCATTTTGGGGCCCATCTCTTCAGTGCCGCGAATGGTGGCAGGGGAGGAGATTCCCCGCCCTCATTATCTCCACAGCACATGGCCCCGGCAGACAAAACGTCACTATTTCAGGACTTGGCAGGGCTCCCTGATCCTGATGCTCACGGTGCCTCCGCGATGTTGATTCAGACGGATCTTCCTCCTCCTCCTCCTCGTCAGATTTTGTTTTATTATTACTCAAGGCCGGAAAAGCCAGCAAGAAACATTCTGTAGGCATTTTGGCTTTTGTGGAGCAGTCTGCTAAGGCCAAGAAGCAATCCAGGCCGGAGGAGAGTGTGGGGGCACCCAATGCAAAGCGTCCCTTGAGGTCAGTGGCCCCTCTGGGCGATCCAGTAATTTCCTCAGACACATCTGATCCGGATGAGGAATAGAACTTACTGAGGGGGGTGGAGTGGGATGGGAACCAGCAGCTGGGTGCTGTAGAGGGGAAAGAGGAGCTCGGGGCCCTAATTCCTGCTATTTTAGGGGAATTAGGTATCGAGGCTCAGCAAGAGGAATCCCAGTTAGGATCTACGGATCCAGTGTGGTTGGGCCTGAGGGGTCCGCCTACTTCTTTTCCATTCCATTTTTCAGTGACGGACTTGTTGTTTCAAGAATGGGACACCCCTGATCTGGAGTTGAAGGTCACTAAGGCGATGGACAGGCTATATTCTCTGCCGGAGGATGCTTTGGATATTCTTCGAGTTCCCAAGGTGGATGCAGCGGTGTCAGCTGTCATGAAGAAGACCACAATCCCAGTTACTGGTTCCACAGCTCTCAAGGATCTACAGGACTGTAAACTGGAGATTCAGCTCAAGAAGATTTGAGGTGTCAGCGCTGGGATTTCGAGCGGCGATGTGCAGTAATTTTGCCGTGAGAGCTGGCCTTCGCTGGGCGCAACAGCTACAGGCCAATGAATCCCTGTTGGAAGGAGAAGCTCTTCAGGCGGGGTGCCTTGAGGCGTGATTACTTATAGCACGGATGCCCTTTATGATCTGTTGTGCACATCAGCCCGGTCCATGGTGTCCGTTGTCTCTGCGTGGTGGTTGCTTTGGTTAAGAAACTGTTCGGCGGACATTTCTTCCAAAGCCCAGCTAGGCTCTCTGCCATTCAAGGGGAAATTACTGTTTGGCAAGGATCTGGAGGATATGATTCAATCTCTGGGGGAAAATAAGGTTCACCAGCTGCCGGAAGATAGACCCAGGTCAAAGGGTTCTTTTTCTTCTAGATTGCACTATTGTGGGAGTCGAAGGTCCCGGGCCCCCCGGTCTTCCGCTTCCTCTTTTAGGCAAAATCCTATCCGACAGCAGTCATGGTCCCAGTCCTTTCGCAGGCACCGCTTTGGCAGACCGGGTAATACCCAATCTGCACAGGGAAATAAGCCTTCACAATGATGTGAGGCCGGTCCACTCCTCGGTTCCGGTCATAGGGGGCAGATTGGCTCTTTTTTATGAGGAGTGGGCCAAACTCACATCGGACCAGTGGGTGCTTTCCGTGATAAGACAAGGATACGCTTTTGATTTTGCACGGCATCTATGGCACCAGTTCCTGGTCTCCCCATGCGGTTATGCGGCAAAGCGTCGGGCAGTAAAAGAGACGTTGCAGCGTCTTCTCGAGCTTGGCGCAATTACCCCTCTTCCTCTGGCGGAGCAGCGGAAGGGCCAGTACTCCATTTATTTCATGGTACCAAAGAAACAGGGAATGTTCTGGCCCATTCTGGACCTCAAGCAGGTCAACAGATGCCTTCGGATCCCCCACTTCCGCATGGAAACTTTACGGTCCGTCATAGCTTCGGTTCGGAAGGGAGAGTTTCTATCATCTCTGGATCTGACAGAAGCGTATTTACACATCGGAATCCGGGCCACCCACCAGACATTCCTGAGGTTTTCTATCCTAGGACATCATTATCAGTTTCAAGCTCTATCTTTTGCACTGGCAACAGCACCCAGGACGTTCACCAAGATAATGGTGATGGTGGCGGCGCAGCTGCGCAGGGAAGGATTCTTGGTACATCCATACTTGGACGATTGTCTTATTCGGGCAGAATCGGAGTCAAGTTGCCGATCCGCTGTCCACCGTGTGCTTCAATTGTTGCAAGCACTAGGCTAGGTGGTCAACTTTGCCAAGAGTCATTTGGTCCCATCGCAGTCATTGGAGTTCCTGGGGGCTCTCTTCGACACACAACGGGGCAGAGTGTTCCTCACTACAGAACGTATTGTCAAGCTTCTTCAAGGACAGATTTGAGTCTTGTTGTCCATCTTCCACGAGTCTGGGATTACTTGCAGGTCCTAGGTTCCATGACATCTACTCTGGAATGGGTTCCATGGGCCTTTGTGCATATGTGCCCTTTACAGTCAGCTTTGCTTTCTCGTTGGAGCCCAGTATCTGAACAATTTCATCTATCCCTACCGCTGACCAATTCAGCAAGGGCCTGTCTGGATTGGTGGCTACTAATAGACAACCTGAGCCGAGGAGTTCCCCTGGTGGTTCCCGAGTGGACAGTGGTTACCATGGATGCCAGCTTTTCCGATTGGGGAGCAGTGTGTCTAGGGAAGTCCGTGCAGGGGCAATGGTCCAGAGAGGAAGCACGGTGGTCGATCAGTCACATGGAGACCAGAGTCTTGTGCCTAGCTTTACAATCCTTCCTTCCACTACTCCACAGAAAGTCGGTCAGGATCCTGTCAGACAATGCGACCACCATTGCTTACATCAATCGCCAGGGTGGGACAAAGAGTCAACCCGTGGCGGCAGAGGCTCGTCAGTTAATCAGTTGGGCGAAGCAGTACCTAGTCAGCTAGCGGTGTCTCACATAGCCGGGGTAGACTATGTTCACGCAGACTTTCTCAGTCGTCACCGTCTCGACCCAGGAGAGTGGGAGATAGCCGTCGAGGCTTTTCAGCTGAGCTGCGAAAAGTGGGGCACGCCCAGCATGGACCTGATGGTGACGTTCAAAAATGCCAAGGCACCCCGCTTCTTTGGTCTCCAGCGAGAGACAGGAACGGAGGGGGTAGATGCTCTAGTCCTTCCCTGGCCAACAACCGTACTGCTTTGTGTGTTTCCACCTTGGCCTCTGATAGGCAAAGTGCTCAGGCGAATGGAATTACATCCGACAGAAGTGATTTTCGTGGCTCCAGAGTGGCTGCGCCATCCATGGTTTGCGGATCTGATCAACCTGACGGTGGCAGGCCCCCTGTGGTTTTGGGACTTCCCGAACCTTCTCCATCAAGGACCTGTTTGTTTTGACCAGGCCGATCGCTTTTTTCTAGCGGCATGGCTTTTGAGAGGCAGCGTCTGAAGGGAAAGGTTATTCTGACGCGGTGATGGCTACGCTGTTGAGATCTTGTAAGACATCCACTTCCCTGTCTTATGTCCGGGTATGGAAAATCTTCGAATCCTGGTGCGTGGAGCGAGAGGTTGTACCTACCCGGGCATCCGTGTTGGATATTTTATGTTTTCTGCAAGCCAGTCTGGCCAAAGTTTTGTCATGTAGTTCCTTACGAGTACAAGTAGCAGCCCTCGGTTGTTTGCGAGGTACCATACAAGGGGTAGCATTGTCTGCGCATCCGGACATGGCTTGGTTCCTTCAGGGAGCAAAGCACTTATGCCTGCTGGTAAGACAACCTTGTCCTTCTTGGAGCCTAAATTTGGTCCTCACAGCTTTGTGTGCGGTGCCTTTTGAGCCTTTGAAAAGGGCAACATTGAAAGATCTTACGCTAAAAGTGTGTTTGGTAGCTATTTCCTCTGCTCGTAGGGTTTCCAAGCTTCAGGCGTTAGCCTGCAGGGAGCCCTTCTTGAGAATTTCAGATTCTGGGGTATCTTTGCGGACGGTTTCTTCCTTTCTACCGAAGATAGTTTCCTCCTTCCATTTGAATCAATCAATGGAACTGCCGTCCTTTTCGGAATTGAACCGGTTGGATCCTCTTTCTAGGGACTTGAAGAAGTTAGATGTTCGCAGGGTATTGCTGCGTTATCTGGAGGTGACTAATAATTTCCGAGTCTCGGATCATCTTTTTGTACTCTGGAGTGGTCCAAAAAGAGGTAATATGGCTTCAAAGACGACAAAAGCCTGCTGGCTGAAAGAGGCTATAAGTTCCGCATATCTACTGCTTGGGAGGCTCTTGCTGGTTGGTCTTCGGGCACATTCCACCCGTTCACAGGCGACTTCCTGGGCAGAATGTCAACAGATTTCACCGCAAGAGATTTGCAGAGCGGCTACATGGAAGTCTTTACATATTTTTGCAAGGCATTACAGGTTGGATGTCCAGAATCCGGGTGCTGGAGGATTTGGAGAAGGTGTGCTCAGAGCAGGCCTCTCCGGATCCCATCCCAGGTAAGAAAAGCTCTGGTACATCCCAGGAGTCTGGACTGATCCTGATACATACAGGGAAAGGAAAATTGGTTCTTACCTGATAATTTTCATTCCTGTAGTACCAAGGATCAGTCCAGAGTCCCACCTGCTTAATGCATAGAGGTAATGGAGAGTCCGCTCGTTCAGCATTTGATTAGTTCTGGTCTGCAGATCACCCTTATTTACAGTATTCAACAGATTCTGTTCCCGCTTGGTGTTAGTGATCCAGTTCAAGTTTCCTGTTAGTATATATAGTTAGTTTGGTTTTGAACCATTCTGCTTTGTGACTGAGTAATACTGACGGACTGTGGGTGGCACCTCAGGATAAAGGGCAGAGTCTGTCAAAATTTCTCTGTCTCCAACTGCTGGAGGGGGAGGCAAAATCCAGGAGTCTGGACTGATCCTTGGTACTACCGGAACGAAAATTATCAGGTAAGAACCAATTTTCCTTTGGCATCCTAAGGTGAAGTGATTTTCCAAAGGTCACAAGACAAAGTCCGGCTTCTCTAATTCTCAGCCTGCTGCCTTAACCACCAGCCTCTCCTTGTGTTCTTTCCTGTCAGATTTTAAGGATAGTTCACAAGAATGGAAGCTGCTGTAGGGACATGCTTTGTTAGCCACTTCCGCTGGTCGCAGCAGGAAACTGACTATGAGCTACCCAAAACATGCTGATTGCCGTCTGGACTGGAACAACTCTGATGGCATCAGATGAGAAAAATAAAAGTTATGTGCCAGTTCTGTTTCTAGTGTATGAAAAGATGTTGTCAGTAAATAGCAGAGGCTGTGCTAAAGTTCAGGCATGTCTAACCTTCCCCAGTGTTGCAGTCAGACGTCAGACAAGGTGCCACTCACTTCAGAACGCTGCACTGAAAGAGTTTGGCTTTTGTATTTCTTCATAGAAGCAATGGTAGATAGGTGGAATGGCCTCCCAGTGGAGGTGGTGTAAACAAGCAGAAACAGTTGTCTTGAAAGTAAGGTACAATTTCATACTTGCCGAATCTCTTTAGAGGGAAAAATCATATATATATATATTTTTAAATCACTCGGGGAAACTTTTAAGCATAGTGTTCAGGAATTAAATTTTGTGATTGCTGTGATGCTCATCCAAAGGTTTAAGATGGATCAGGGCTTTGGTCACAGTTTCTGTTGCCCTTAAGACCAAACATTTTTAAAGTTGCTACAGGGCACTCACTGGAGCTTCAGCATGTCCTGTGTGCACACACCATCACTCCTTGCAGCTGCAGGAGAGCTGGGGCACCACATAGCAAGTCACAGAAAAATAAAGCACTGCTTTCAAAAACCAGGAAAATTCTATCAGCGCTGTCATGGGTCCTCTCCTTTGCATCTTCCTTTAAAAGCAAAGGACAAGCACACCACTTTAATCTATCTGCTTGTGAACTGGAGAAACAATTAAAACAATCACCCAAGCTGGGGCTTTCTTCACATACTTTTTTTTTTTTTTTTCCACTGATCGCTCATTTTGGTTATCACTTTTATTGATTTCTTGTCCTAAGTAAAGAAAGTATTTTAATCTCTTCTATTCATGTTAATGGCATACTTTCTCCAATTAAAAGGGAAAAAAAGTTAACATTTGTTTAAAAAAAAAAATTTGGGGCAGGAAATGCATCTTACTGCTGCAGAGCACAAGAAGTTCAAACAGTACTGGGTTGGGCAGTGAGTGTTTTCCTCCTACTCTGCAAGCCAAAGGGGTGTTAATATATTGCTGCATAAAAATTTGCCTTTTGAGGTGGATAAGAATTATTACTGATTTGGATGGCTGCTGTGTTTTTCTTAGTGTTGGAAAATATATATCTGCTCCTAATGTAGATGGCCATTCTTTCTTTTACCAAGTGGTGTGTCTTGGTTTATGGTCATATTGCACCACTGGGGCTGACTTTAGCTTGCTGGCAGATCCAAATGTAGATTCGAGACCTTTCAGAGCTCAGGGTGCTGGAAAAGGGGAATGAGAAGCAAGTTTTTGGTAAAAGAGCTACGACTCCTAGATATATGGCAGGAGCTTTGCCCAGGGGGCCTTGATTTTGCCTTTTATTCGGCAGCTCATAACTCATATTCCCATATTGATTACTGGCTAACTCTTCTTCTATTAAAGTGGCTTCAGATTATGCTCCAATAACTTTGATCAAAACTAGGGAGAACTCACAAGCTTTTAAAGGGTGTTTCCCTTCCGCTTTGAATACTGTTGGGCATTTGCCAAGTTCCTAAAAATGAAGTGGCAACAATATTTAGATGTTAAGTCTTCCAGATATTAATCCAAGGCTTTACAGGAAGCAGGAAATGCAGCCATTCGGTGTGAAATTATATCATACGTGGCAAATCCAAACAGGGCCAAAGATTCAGAAATTTTGCATCTCACACAACAATTACATAAAGCAAAGTGACAGTATACTCAATCAGTGATAGAAGTGAATATTTTACATTCAGATTAAATCATTTGATTCATCAATGGGCTCCATTTGGGGATTTAGAGGTAAAATGTTTCAGAATGCTAATAAGTCCAACAAAGTTTTAGCACGCTTGGTTAAAAGCTCTCATTCCATGTACTGAATAACAAAACTATGTAACTGGCAAGGGGGGAAACTAAGCATGAAACCTTGGACATTTTGGAGTTGTTTTTGCTCTTTTATAGGAAGCTTTATTCTGCAGTCACCAGACTAAACTCTTGAGAGAATCTTTTTTACATGGTATGACTTTATTGAAATAATTACATCAGATCGATCAGCTAAGTGCTCCTGTCACAAAGCTTGATTTAGATAATACTATTAGGCAATTGAAATTGGGGAAAGTGCCCAGGTTAGAAGGTCTCAGCACAGAATATTCTAAAATACTCCAAAGGAGTTTAATTGATTCATTATTACAAATGTTCATGTATTCTCTACAGAAAGGTACGTTTCTTTATGAGTCTAACCAGGTTTTAATCATGGTCTTCCCAAAAAAAGAAAGATGCCAGTAAACCAGAGAGCTGTCATCCAATATCAATTATTAATCTAGATGTTGAGGTTCTTGCCTGTAGTTTGCATACATACTAAGTATGGTGGTTCCAGATTTGGTTCACAGAGATTATTTATTTAAAAGATTTTGTATACCGTCGTTCGTATATACATCACAACGGTTTACAGTAAATAACATAAAAACAAGGGGTATACATCAGTGTATTAAAATATACATTATTAATCTAAAAAAGGGAGGCTACAATAGCTTAAAGGGAAATACATCACAGACAAAAAGGACAACCTTTCAGGACTCTTGATGTTAATGACCTTTTTTTAGATTGTCTGAATAGGCTCGCTCGAAAAGCCAGGCCTTTAGGTCTTTTTTAAATTTTTAATCTCGGTTTCGAGTCTTAACTCTGCAGGCATAGTGTTCCAAAGACTAGGTCCTGCAATAGAGATGATTCTCCCGCGCAACAGGGTCAAATGGGCTGTATTTACTGAAGGGATCTGAAATAAACCTTTATTTGCCGATCTCAGTGATCTGTGTGGGATATGTAATCGGATTGAGAAATTTAGCCAGTCTGTTTTCTGTCCATAAATTGCCTTCTGGAGAATACAGCAGGTTTTGTATCATATTCTCTGTGTAATTGGAAGCCAGTGTAGATTTATCAGAATTGGTATAATATGTTCTCGTTTTTTGCAATTTGTTTAAACTCTGGCTGTAGAGTTCTTGAGCACTTGCAGAGGACGTAGGGTGGTTTGTGAAAGACCTAATAGAGAATTGCAGTAGTCTAGTGAAGAGAATAGAGAGCCTGTAACACTGAGCGGAAATCATTAGCTTCTAGTAAAGGTTTTAGCTGTCTTAGAACTAACAGTTTATAATAACCTCTTAATTTTGTAGAGAGATGTTTTTTTAAATTTAGCACAGTCTATGGTTATTTCTAGATCTCTAACTGATTCTGCAAGTGTTAGTTTGATGTTGTTTGGCATATTTAATGTATTGTTTGCAAAGTTTTTTTGTTTTCTATCCAGTAATATAATCTCAGTTTTTTCCATATTTAAGACGAGTTTCATATGGCTAAGAAGTTGTTTAATTGAGGTCAGGTAGATGGTAATTAATTTGAAGGTCTGTTCTAATGTGTCAGAAATGGGGACGAGTATCTGCATGTCGTCGGCATAGATGTAAAAACTCAGGAGGTGACAAACTGGGAGTAAGTAAATGTTAAACAAGGTTGCCGACAAAGCAGAACCTTGAGGTACACCAGTATTGAGCTCAGTCTTATCAGAGAGCGTATTGTCTATCTTAACTTGGAAAGACCTCTGTTGAAGAAATGAAGTAAACCAACTAATTGTGTTATTTGTTAGCCCAATTTCTTTCAGTCTTGTTAATAGGATGTCATGATTCACCGTATTGAAAGCGGCCGACAGGTCAAGTAGTACGAGTACGTATTTATGCCCTGAATCAAAACCTTTCAGGACGGTGTCAGTAAGTGAAATCAGCAGGGTTTCTGTATTGAGGTGTTGTCGAAAACCGAATTGATTTGGGTAAAGTATATTATTTAGTTCGAGATGTTCGACCAGTTGTTTATGAACTACTTTTTTGGTTATTTTTTATAAGAACGGAAGGTTTGATATTGGTCTATAGTGGTTCAATATGTCTGGATTCAAACTGGGTTTCTTCAGAATGGGCTTGATAATAGCAGTTTTTTAGTATATCCGGGAGATGGCCTTCAATTAGTGACAGGTTGATAATCTGTGTTATTATTGGGGCAATTAAATGCGCAGTTGGTTTTAGCGCCGAAGTAGTAATAGAATCTAAGGGGTGGTTGGCAGGATTTAGTTTTTATTTGTCCTCCAGTTTTTCTCAAGTTTTCTTAGTTATGTTTTTGCTTTTTTAATATTACTATTATACCATGGTTGGCATTTTCTTTTAGTTTTTAATATTTTAGTTTTTAATGGATTAATTTGTTCAGCAATTGACTCGGACATATTAAGCCACGAAGTAGCAATCAGTTAGGTCTATATTTACAATATTTTTTTTTAGATCAATTATTAGATTTTCTGTATTATATTTGGGACAGTATGTGATAGATAGTACTAAGAATAAACCAGAACAATTTATTTTACCTTGCAGCTTACAATTTATCAGAAAATGGTCAGACCAGGGCACTGGCAATTGGGAAGTTTCATAGGATTCTAGATTATTTAGGTTTGTCAGAAATAAATCGAATGTATGGCCTGCTCTATGAGTAGGTCCATGAATTAGTTGATTGTATCCTAGACTCGATAAGGATTCAATAAAGGTGAAACAAGTAGTACTAAAAGGCTCATCATCTATATGTACAGTATATTAAAGTCCCCTAGAATGATTGATAACTTACCTGGGTTCAGAGAGATAGTCAGTAGTTCAATTAAAGGTGAGATATTGTGGTCAAGTAATCCGGGAGGGCAATAAATTAGACATATTTGCGTTGTGGATTCAAACAAAATAATTTCATATGAATTGGGTTTGTGAAAGGGAGACATGAGTTGTGAAATACTGGTTAATTGATCCATGCTCTACAGGATCAGAGGTCTTTCAATCAGCAACGGATGATCAGGGGCCATCCATAGATGGTCATATTATTTTGGCATGAAATCAAACCTCCCCTCCATCACAAATCTCCAAACCCCCTTTCAAATTGGAATCCCCCTTGTCCCAAAAGTGGTAACACCCACCCCACCCCCATCAGAGCATGACATCTTTTATGGACAAGCTTTCAATTGTGTTCAATGGCAAGACATGTTTTGGAGTTTGCAAAAATTTGGTTTCACTGGAACTTTTCTCTCGTGGCTTCATTTACTTGACTACCAGTAAATGATTTCACTTCCTTTTACCTTAGCAGGTGGCACCAGGCAAGGGGGGCCCTTTGTCTTCCTTATGGTTGAACCTTTAGCTATTAAGCGGAGATCACATTCTTTGATCCATGGATTCCATTTGGGCTCCTCGGAACAGAAGCTATGCACGTTTGCAGATGATATTCTGTTATTTCTAGCTAATCTCTCAGATTCTTTGAATCTAATCTTAATTTTTTCAGAATTTGTTAAATTTGCTGCATTAAGCATTAATTTCACAAAAATTGGAAGCTTTGCGATTTGAATAAGAAGGTGAAAAAGAACTGGCAAGGTGAAGTTCCTTTGCAATGGACATCCCACCACTTAACGTACTTGCTGGGAAGAGAACTTATGGCCTTAATATATCTGCTTTAACAGATACAAGTACATTTTCAAAGGCCCATGTGTGTAATTTTCGGGGTATACGGCCGTGACTGGGCCTTGCGTGGGCCATGCACATTTTACAACAGACCCGGCCACACACACAAACCCCAATCTGCACACAAGTGCTGGCCCTGTCAGAAGGGGCGGGGCGGGACAGCACTATTAGCTGCTGTGTGGGGAAGCGCGCGCGGAAGTTGCTTCTGCTCCGATGGAACAGTAAGTAAAAAAATAAAAATGGGGAGGGTTAGGGATAGGAAAGTTCCCTCCCAGTCTGCTCCTTAATTGGGGGAGGCCCGATTGCATCGCCGCACTTAGTTTACTAAAATTCACCTTCCCCTGCGCACGCCGCCCGCACATGTGCATGGCCATGAGATTTTATAACAAGCGCGCGCATGTTTAAAATCGACCCCATAGTTTTCAACAGCAAGTACGAGCTTGGAGCAAGCTCCCAATCTCGCTGTATGGCAGAGGAGCTCTGTTTAAAGTGCTTTTGTCTAAACTATTATATAGGCTACAAATGCTGCCTCGTTGGTTGAGATGTTTGGATATAATTCTTAATATCATGTACTCAGTTTTCTGTGGAAGGGTAAGCTGAGGTGCGTGGGCTCTCAGACTCTCATGAACTGTTGGGTGGACTGTGCCTGCCTGACTTCAGATTTTACCATTACCACAATTAATATGCATATGAGAGATTTGCATGTACTTCATTGTATGCAAATTTATTTCATGCTTATTTATTGTGGCAATCCTGAAACTTTGACCGGCAAGGTGTGCCTCCACGGCAGGGTTGGGAAACACTATCCTACCAGTCACCTCGCTATATGCACCTAAGCACACTAAGGGGTAGGTTTTAAAAGCCGGGTGCGGTTCCCAGCGCACACACACATGGATGTGCCAGTTTTATAACATGTGCGCAGGTTATAAAATATGATGCGCACACCCACGTGTGCGCCTGGTTTTATATCGGTGCTCGCATGTGCGGGTGGGTCACGACTCGCGTGCAAGGGGGGAATCTTAGTAAAAACCGCGCAGCAACGCAATCGGGCCTACCCCGGTTCCCTCCTTATCCCCCTTATCTTTCCTTCCTCCCTTTTCCCCTCTCCTCCCTGACCCCTAACCCTACCTCATTGGAATTTTTTTTGTTTTAGAACTTACCCGCTCCTCCGAGCAGGATTAAGTTCCACGTGCCGGCCAGCTGCTGGCTCGTGCTTCACCAGGACAGGCCCTGGCCTGCCCCTTTCACAACCCCGGCTCTCCCGCGCATACTGGGAGAGAAAGCGCCCGGCCAAGCACATATCCCCCGGGATTTCCATGCGTGGGGTTTTGAAAATTAACCCGTAAAAGTTTCTAATGGTTTTAACACTTTGGTGACCTTGAAGAAGATTATTCATAGGTCCATTTTGTGTTTGGCATTTGCCAATTTTTGTCTTTCTGCATGGTAAGTGATTAATGGGTTTTTGGGTTTCTAGATGCATAATTATACACGCCTTTACCATTGAAGCACAACTTCCAAGCCCTTAAGCATTTTTTTTGTGTTTTTTGCCTCACCTTTCCTTTTTTTTTCTATCCCATCTGCTCTGTTAGAGATTTTTCTGTGATCTACAGCCAGGCATAATTTTTGCAAGCTATAGAAATGAGGCATCAAAACTGCCCCATCCTGCTGTGCTCCACAAACCCTGTACAGAAGAGTTAGCCATTGAAATATAGCACAGTGGGGCCATGAAGTCATTGGCCTCCTTGGATTGCATTAATTTATGTAGCCACAGTCTGATGTTTCATTCACCAAGCTGGAAGGATTCGATTATGGACAATAATGAAAAAATGAATTTCTTTACTGGAATGGGATTCCCTATCACATTTCAAACTAAACATTTCAGCAGACCTTTTAAATCTTCACTTGGGCAGGAGGAGCACAGAGGTCTGTGATTTACAGATTATGTCCTTCCAGCTCCTCAAATTGTATGTTAAGCATAAAATCAATTTGCTATAAAAACTGTAAATCTCTACATAAACTGGGCTTCTCTTCCATGTGTCTTCTTGACTGCTCGTGTTGACCTATCCAGCTTATTCAGAACTCTGCTGTATGGATTCTTTAATAAGTTTGCTAATTTCACTTATTTGGCTACACTAACTCCCCTGGCTCCTTTTTAATTACAGAGTAATTTTTAAGCATCTTGTTTTCACTTTCAAATCTATAGCGTGGCTTGAGTCCACGTGTTTTTCTGCTTGTCTGTCACCATATTCCGTCGTCATCTGAGTCTCACAGTATTCTCCTCTCATATAGGGGTAGATTTTAAAAACCCTGCGCGCGTAAATCCTCCTGGATTTACGCGCGCAGGGCACTCCCGCGCCGGCGGCCTATTTTGCATAGGCCGCCGGCACGTAAGTCCCGGGGCTTCGTAAAAGGGGCAGGAGGGGGCATGTCCGAGGACATGTCCAGGGCAGGGGGTGGTCTGGGGCGGGTCAAGGGGCATGGTGACTGTTCAGGGGCGAGCCGGGAGGGCGGTCCCGAGTCCCCCGGCACTGCGGCCTATGCCGGGGCGGCGCGCGCAAGTTACGTCTGCTTCAAGCAGGTGTAACTTGCCCAACAAAGGTAGGGGGGGGGGATTTAGGTAGGGCTGGGGGTTGGGGTAGAAAGGGGAAGGGAGGGGAAGGTGGGGGGGACGCGGAAGGAAAGTTCCCTCCGAGGCCGCTCCGATTTTGGAGCGGCCTCGGAGGCAGGCTGCGCGGCTTGGCGCGCACAGGCTGCCGATTTTGCGCAGCCTTGCGCGCACCGACCCCGGATTTTATAAGATACGCGCGTATCTTACAAAATCTGGTGTACTTTTGTTCATGCCGGTGGCGCGAGCAAAAGTACGCGCGCGCATATGTTTTGAAGATCTACCTCATATTGAACAGGGTACCTTGCACTTTCAGATTTTCTGTTTGCTAACTATTCACTGGAATAAATTCCCTCCACATCTCTAAGTGGCTTCCTCATTGTCAAACCTTTCATCAAAACTGAAAATGCATCACTGTAAATAAGCCTTTCCTTTCAAATTTCTTTATTAGAAAAACAACAAATAGAAATAAACTATAACCAATTAACATTCATATCTGAAAGGAGAGGATTTTCATTTACTTACTTTTGATATTCTGCCTTTTCCTATGTTAGTCTCAAAGCAGATTATAATAAAATTAAGACGAATACATAGGTTTTAAGTATCCGTACATATGCATTAATTATCTCATCGCTGCAGAATGTAAGTAGCTTGGATGTATCTAAAATACACGGTGAGGCATAATTACCGGACCCCCTTTGGTTTTTATTATATACCCTTTGAACAAATAGACAAAAATTGATAAAAATTTAGGAGAAATGTCTTGTACACTGTTATAAACAACAACAACGTTCTATACTACTGGCTCAGTTTGTGTTCGAAGTGTCCGCCTTTAGCTTGAACGCATGCTTAGTAACAACGTTTCACCATTTGGTGCTAGGGGCTGGTAATTATGCCGCACCGTATAGATAAGTAGGGTATGTATTTCATATATTAGGTAGCAATAAGGGAATAGATGAGGGCAAAATACATACATTTAAGTACATGTTGATGAGGCTAATAGTAATTCACCCCAATACCGTAAAAAAAAAAAGTGTGCCCAATCCACACATTCTATGCTCAGAAAAGAGTACAGAAAAGCAGAAAATACTGCTTTTCTGTACATCCTCTGACTTAAATCCTAGCGATATTAAGTCAAAGGAACCAAAAAGGTAAAAAAAAATAATAAAAAAACAAAGATGGGTGGGTCAGGTTAGGAAAATGGATGCTCAATTTTATGAGCCACCTCTCCTGGGTTTCCGCTGATAAGGAAGTGCTAGGGACGTACTGTTGTCCCTAGCACCTCCTTTTTAGCGTGACCTCTCATTTAAATACAGTATCGAGACTGAGCCCAAGAGAGGTAGCTGGGAGCACGCTGGGAAAACCAGTGCTCAACACTGAGTGCCCGTTTTCCCACGCACTGTACAGTATCGGCCTGTCTGTATTTTATGTGTGCTGTAAACCACCCTGGGCAGCTATTTCAGTCTGATCGGTGCAGTGAATATGCATGAGAGATTTGCATGCACTGCCGCAGTTGTATGCAAATCTCTCATGCATATTCATTGCAGATTCCCTGAAAACCTGGCCTGTTTGTAGCTCTCAAGCACCAGAGTTGCTCACCCTTGTTCTAGAGCCAAGAAGTAGTGAATGATGACAGCTGCTCCCCCCTCCACAGGCCAAAGGCTGGTGTGTTTGGTGCACTCACTAACCTGATGCATGCAACTGAGCATAAGTGTCACCCTTCCCTTATCCATGTCTGTGAGAGACAGGACGTGGAGTTTAAATTCAATTAGGTATGAGAAGAATTTTGTTGTTGGTGGAAACCGTAAGCAGGCCGATGCAATATCTATGTGCATTAAAAGGGCACTCATGATTGAGCGCACACTCCCTCTTAACATGTGCCGATTCACCTCTCCCGGGCGCCTGATTTAATATTTAAATCAGAGGCAGCGGTGAAAAGGTGCTAGTGCCTCCTCGGCAGTGGACTGTCAGCCGGTTAGGAAAATGGACGCTCGTTAATTGAGCGCCCCTTTTCCTAACCTGACTGCTGGCACACTTTTTTTTAAAATTCTATTTCAGTTCCTCCGATTTAATATCGCAACAATATGAAGTCATAGGAACTGAAAAAAAGAACAGAAAAGCAGTATTTTCTGCTTTTCAGTCATTTTTTTGGGCTCCTCAACAATTAACACCTGCTCTGTGCAGGCGTTAATTTTTGTGAGAAAATGTGGGCAGCGAGCGCATTTTGAAAGCGATAACCCCCATTTTGCACCGGAGTTATGGACGCGCATCCAATCATGTGTTGAGCCGTGTGCAGTGGCCAGCACATGTTTTTGCATCAGCCTGTAAGTAGGCCAAGCTGGGTGGGGGTGGGGATTGAGTGACAGGAAGAAGGCATCTAGTGCAGTTTAGTTTTGGTGAGAAGTGTTTCCTGCCCCAGATCACCTCCACAGATAGGATGGTTTTGTGGAAGCACATTGTAGCAGAGTGCTGGGGTGGGAGGGTGGAGAGTGAGTAGATTAAAGGAAGAGCAGTGGGGTGTATTGCTTTCCAAATTTTAAATACCTGTTGCCCAATTGAAGGTGTACCACCTTTAAATAGTTTCTTTCCAATTGAGGTATGCCATATTCGGAATGTTTAAGTAGATTCTCTCCAGTAGAAGGTATATCAAATTCAGACCCTTTAGTCTACTTGAATGTACATCACATTCAGAACATATAAATGGTTTCTTCCTGATAAGTGTTTTCTCAGGGATTTTTTCCCTTCAGTTCCTTGTGTGACTTTGGCACAGCCCTTATGTAAATATATTTTATATATTAGATGCATTATATGTTGCTCTGTATGATTCAGAAAAGGGTGTTCAGCTATTATGAAAAGAGGAAAGAATTTTTAATTAGGGAGGGAAAAAATGCTTCATCTCTAAAATACACCATACTTGGTATACCAGTCCCCTAAACAAGAGGGTCTGATATATTTCCATTTGAGAGCTATTCTTAATCCATTATGCCCCACATTTTTTTAAGAAGCTGTGCTCTAACTAGGATACTGGGACATAATGGGGTAATCCAGAAGCTAATATGTCTAAATAAATACAGTAGTTTATCAATTTTGCATCTATAAGCATTGTACAGATGGAAATACTATGTAGATTTTTCATGATGGACTTGTGACTCAGCTGTGTGTTATTTTCTCATTGTACTTTAAGATAAAAATTTACTCTTACCATTTTTGCTATTTAAATGTAATTCATTTTTAACTAACTCATCTGCCTCTGACTTTGCCTGAACAATGCCTCTCGTTTGTTTAAGGTTTTAAAAAAATTCTCCTTTATAAGAATTAAAGGAGTGTTCCAACTGTAACAATGAGAAAAATGGAATACGAGAGGTGCCTAGTTTGCTTTTGATGAGTTCTCTTCTTGAAAATAAAGGTTAATAAAATAATTATGTAAGCTCGTACCTTTTTATTGGACTAACAATACATTTCCCACTCAGACTCCACACCTCTTCAAGACCTGTCAGGGAAGCTTACAAAGGATCTCTGCATGCCCCTTCAACCAAATCCACCCATCTTTCAGCCACACGAGAACGGGCCTTCTCGACTGCGAGACCAGCCATCTGGAATGCTATCCCCCCGATCTCAGACAGGAACCTTGCCTGTTGACGTTCAGGAAAAAACTCAAGACCTGGCTGTTTCAACAAGCTTCCCAACTCAGGCCCGTCTCAGCTATGCCACAGTTCATATACTAATGTCTTCCATTCAGTGCACGCTATTTCAGACATTGCAAATGATTTGTTATAGTTACCGAGTTACCTTCTGCTACTGGCTTCTTCATCTCCCCAGTTCCATTACCCTTGTTTTATTGTAACTTTTGCCTCTTCTTCTTTGTTAATGTTATAACCCTGTTCCTTGTAAACCAATATGATATGATCTGTATCATGAATGTCGGTATAAAAAAGTACTAAACTAGTCAAGAAATGTATTTATTTATTTATCACTAGTAGGTGATAAAGCAGGTCACAGCAACAGATTTGACAGAAAATACAAATAAATTATAGATTACAATAATAGATGAAGTCAGGTTTGACATTCTAAAGTGACAATTATTGCAAGGTGACAGAGAGGCAACTTGTGTCTGGTAGTGAATTTGTTAGTCATCTTATGTTAGTTTTGACTATTTTAACTTCATTCATAAGATCATTCGGGCAGTGGTCTGGTCTTAAAAACTATTCACTCATTCATTGATTGAGTGCTCTGGTCCCACTGTTATAGAGATCATTGATGAGGTAGTCTGGTTTTATTTCTTGTGTTCATCAGAATGCTTATCCAAGTTTAAAGATGGAGACAGATTCTGGCTGTTCACTTTTCAACTTCAGCACTTTTTCGGGTAGATTTAAAAAACGCTGCATGCATAAAAAACAGGGATTACGTTTTTTTTATTTGTTAGAGGAGGAGGAGGATCCCTGGCACAAGATGCTGGATATCATCCAGCAGTCAAGGAGATTGTGGCAGTCCTTGATTGCTAATGTGCAGTAGTGTTGCTTGAAACTGCAACTTTTTGTTTTGTGTAGAACTTGGATGGGCTCAAGGTCTGAGTTTGTCTGCAATGCTGGCCACAGGGGAGAGTCTACTTTATATTCTTTTGATTGCTATAGCGTCAATGGACTGTGCAGTGTTCGTTTTTTGGATCCACATCGCTCCTTATGTGTTATGCTCAGAGGGTTCTTCTATCCAGAGAGGCTTGCCGGACTCAGTGAAATGAGGACTCCTTTCTGTTTCTCCCATCCTTATGTCTGTTTGGTTTAGGTTCTCTCTGCGTTCAAGCTGGCAGAGGTGAGGCCATTTTTTTTCCCTTTTTTGGTTTCTTCTCTGGTTCCTGGAGGCCCAGGTTCCTTGACATTCTGGACAACAGTGCTACGTGGAATGGTTCCCTGCAGAACAGCACTGGAGTAGAAGGGGGTTCTTGGGTCTCAGAGTTTTGAAATGTTTCCTGGGGTAGATGGAAAGTGTGTTTGTGTGAGGGTATGTACGTAAGAACATGTTTGGGAAGACCCAGTTAATTCATAACTTTTCTTATCCTTTGAGTTTTCTGGTAAATGATTTAATTGATCCATATTCCTCTTTTGACCAAGCCATTGAGTTAGTGTGGAATGTTGGCTCATTAGCTAAGGCTAATAGAAAATTTGCATTTTGCCGTCTTCTGGTTCATCCTTCTTGTTTTCCTCTATTGAGATTTTGTTTTGAATGTAATTTTTATTTTGACAAATATATGCCTACGTGCTGCGTCATATCCTGGGCTTACTTTGAGAAGTTTAGTACTTCTGTGCATTGGGTAGTGGAGCAGTGCATGGATATTCCGAACCTGATTCATTATCGAGATGATTTTTTGTTGGTCTTCTCCCTTTGAATACCTTCAGAGACGTTGAGGCCTTTTTGGTATCCCATTTACTAAGTAAAAATTTCCGGGCCTACTGTCGTCTCTGGTTTGAGCTAGATGTATGTAACCAGAGTCTTCAGACTCACTTATCATAAGGTAGAGAAATTACATGCTTCTTTAAGGTTATTGCTAGCTACGAGGAAGGCCACTTTGCATCACCTTTTTGTAAATCATTTCAACTGTATCAAAAAAACACTGCCCCATGCCACAGCCGCCTGGGAATAATCTGAGACCAAACAACCTATGTATGGGAAAATAAAGCAAAGATCAAAATTAAATCATTCTGCAATTTCTTAACTCTACACTGCGCATATGAACCATATCATTACGGCCAAGTGGAATAACTTTTTCTCAAGGTGGAGCATGCATTCTCTTAAGATGGAGCAACAAAGGTATGAGCTGATCCCATTGCATTCCTTGATTCCCCAACTAAAACAGGGTCAATCCAAATGTAGTTAGCCATAGATGCTCTCCTTATGGTCTGGAAAATGCCTTTTTCTGAGCCCAATATATAAGATCGAGCACATAACCACAATGTATGCCTGTTCTGCATTCTGCCCACACACACTATGGGGTAGATTTTATAACATGCACGTACAGTTCCTGGCATGTGCACATGGATGCGCTGATTTCATAACATGTGCGCACATGTTATAAAATCTGTGGGCTGCACGCACATGCGCACCAGATTTTTAAAAACGTGTGTGTGTGTGGGGGGGGGGGGATTTTAGTAGATTACGTATGGCGACGAAATCGGACCTTCCCCGTTCCCTCCCAGTCCACTCCACTCCACCCCCTTAACCTATCCCAAAAACTTACAATTTTTGTGTTTTACTACCTGCTCGCCTGGTTTGCTAATGGCTGCTGTCCTGGCCAGCCTCCATCCCGCCCCGCCCTTTTTAGGGCCCAGCAATTGTGCGCGTATCTTCTCTTACGGGTGTGGCCAGGCCCTTTTGAAAATGCACGTGTGGCTGATTTAAAATTCGGTTGTATGAGTTTTATCCAAAGGGCTTCTGCCTGTTCCCCTACAGGACTAAACCGTGGGAGCTTATCCAATACACACACACACACGAGTACACTTTGATTCAGCACACCATGGCTCCAGGTCTTTCTGATCCATTTATTTAAGCAATAAGGTATAGAACAGAATATAAATAAAATCATGTAATACAGAAGAGTTAATTGCAAATAATAATTACTAAAGAGAATACCTAAACATGTACACATGTTTAGGTATATATATATGTACACATGTACATATATATATATATATATATACACACAACAAAGCTTACATTTCCAAAGGCTCCGTCTGCTCTAGCATGTCCAGGAAGCAATCTCGCTCCTCCTCCTCCCTAGCTATTCTTTTTATACATTAAAATTTGTCAATTGCTTGGGATGGGAACACTGTCCTCTCCCTCACTACATTCTTATCAATTCCATGGCCCTGTTGGCTTAACCTTTCTTCCCAAATGGGCAAAGTGACTTCAATTGGAAAGAGTTCCAGGAAAGTCATAGCCTTAGTTACTCCCAACAATCTGGCCAGACTTCTGCACCCTTGGGTACATTTTTTAAAAAGTATGCCAGATTTTATAAGATACGCGCGTATCTTATAAAATCCGGAGTCGGCACGCGCAAGGGGGTGCACATTTGTGCAACTTGCGCGCGCTGCCCATTCCCTCCGAGGCCGCTCTGAAATCGGAACGGCCTCGGAGGGAACTTTCCTTCTGCCTCCCCCTCCCTTCCCCACCCCCCGGCCCTATCTAAATCCCCTCCACCTCTGTCACGAAAGTTACGCCTGCTCGAGGCAGGTGTAACTTTGCGCGCGCCGGGCCGGCTGCTGCGCGCCATGTTCCGGTCCGGGGGCTGGTCTGGAGGCCGCGGCCACACCCCTGGGTTAAAACCATGCCCACAGCACTGCCCCAGATGACGCGCCGGCTGTGTCACGCCAACTCGCCCCCCAATGACGCGCAGATCTCAACACGCCCCCCCCAAGAAAGCCCCGGGACTTACGCGCGTCCTGGGGCTTTGCACGCACCAGAAGCCAGTGCAAAATAGGCTCGGCACACACAGGGGCGTTTTAAAAGGGTTACGCGCGTAACCCTTTTAAAATCTGGCCCACTATGCAGTCATAAAATAAAACCTTTCCACCCCAGAAGCGTATGGAAATAGCTGCATGTCACTATTTATTTATTTAAAAGTTTTTATATACTGCAGATAGGGCAGGAGTCTGACCGTCTAGGCGGTAAAGACCAGAGACTGCCTCCACAAGATACTTCCATTAAAACAATGAAAGAATTGATTCGTATAGGACAAGTGAACTCTAATAAAATGCTTGCTAAATATACCTGCTAAGGCTAGCGCTAAGCATTAAGTTATTGCAATAACATTTGTATAGGGTTTTTTTAATACATTTTTGTGTACGTCTCTCATTGGCTATAATCTATGAACACATAAAAAATGAATCATCGGATGCATGTTTGTTTGCGATTTTAGGAGTTCAATAATTTCTTATGAGCTAACTGGGGATTAGGCTGGCTTGATGGTATTCATCTCTCTGATATTGTGTTAGACAGATTCCTTAATTCAGTTCAGGAATGTTTGATGTCTAGGCATGGCCACAGCAATTTTTAAATGGGGAAGGGTGGCAGTGGGGAGTCTCCGGCAAGTGAAAATTTACTAACCGATGCTCATGGCAGTTTTCAGGCACTCTCATGGGGCTCACAGCTGTAATTTATGTTCCCACGAGGACTGCATTTACGTCAGATTTAGTTTTTCTTGGGGGGAGGGGTCTGTCCATACTTCGGCTTTTACAGCCAGGATAGGGTTCTACCTCACATTATAAATAATGCCAGTGGTCAGCCACACCCAATCTTTAATGGCTTCCCATATCCTTGAACAGTGCGGGTGCTGTTTCATACTTATCACTGGGTCGATGTGGCTTTAGACAGCTACTTGCAGCTGGTCCATCAGAGGGGTTGGGCTTCTAAGGCCTACTACTAGAGCGGGGGAGTGGGGCTATTGTCCTCTGCACTAACGTTGTGTGTTTTGACAGGCTGATTCCATGAGCCCCTTAACTGGAATTCTGGAGGGCTAAGTTATTTGTTGGGTTTACAATGTTGTTAACAATAATATTATGCAACACTTTATGAAAAGTTGTTTTGCTGCATCCATGCCATTCCATTATGAAGGATTTCATGAGGTGCTTTTTTGGAGTCTGAGAATTGTTGGGGGAGCTGAGGCAAGTGTTGCTGGCTGTGTTGAGATTTTTAAACCAGCCTCATCTCCTTTATTACATCACACATCATTTAGTTTCATGTATAAGCCCAAAACTTCATCCAGGATTGAATTCCCCTTTTTCTTCTTACATTTATTTATTTGTAATCTTTTTTATATACCGACGTATTTGTAATTTGAAAGAAAAAGCGCATAACAAAATATTGTACAAGATGTAAGAGCCATTGAGCAATGAAGATAACCAGCTAATTTTGAATTTCATCTTTAGAAGAATTTTTAGCCAAACTTAAAATCTGTTGTATGCCAACTACAGTGAACATGACGTTACGATCTTTGATAGAGTCAAGAGGTGAAAAAAATGGCAGTGGATAACTTGTGCTGATGCTCCGCCTATTTGCTGCTGGGTGATTTCACCCTTTCCCCATTCTCTGGAGAGGAAGGGGACATGGCAGGAGCCAGCAGGACTCCCTGTATGTGAAGAGAGAAGGTGAAAAGTAACTCTCATGTCTGGGAGGGGCCATACAGGGACTGAGGGTTTGTTGTATGAAAAGAGATAAAAAAACAAAACCCCAACCATCTGCTTATGTGAAGTGCATATTCACTGGGTCCTCCACCTCCCTTTTCTGAAAACCACAGGATAGGAGGAGCGTTAAGCTCCATTTTGGGCAGCTTAGAGATGAGAGAAGGGTGGGTGGGGGTAAAATCATAGTGTCTCGGTCACACGGTGGAACAGTGACAGGATTTGAAAGAAGTCTGCAAATGCCTGAATGTCAAAAGCATTTATGTGACACCGTAAACATGGAAATGACATAATGCACGTGTCTCTCATAAGGTGGAGGAATTAAAACTGCCTGGAAGTGATAAGGCTCAGGACCTAGAACAGAGAAAGGGGAGAGGAGATTAATGAAAGAAGTGGACCTTGAGACAGGCAGGGAAAGAGAGAAGCATTCAGAGTCTTCTATGTCAGTACGTGAGGGAAGCTCACATCGCTAGTGTTTACTGCCAATAGTCTTCATATCTGAAACCCACCTACACATAGGAAGGAATGCAAAGTGGTTTTAATGAAATACCTCTTTGAAACAGATTCCTTCTGTCTACTGAGCTTGGCGCAAGCTTAGTAAATGTCTCTTGGATAACTTTACAAACAAAAACAGAAGGTAGAAGCTGAACGATACTTTTCATGAGCTGCAGTGATATGTTCACTACCCACAAAGCAAGAAGTTGTGGAATGAAAGTGGCAAAGATAATTTGCCATTTTTGCTAATATCTGTGGCCAGCCTTGGCAGCTCTCAGACTCTGGTGGTTTCCAGCTTACATCCCTATTCCAGGCAAGTGGTGAAGTCATACAGAACTGTACAAAAGGCAGCTTTAATTACTAGAAAACATCTTAGTTGCCTACTTAACATGGTGAGTGGTTCCAGCTCCACGTCTTGCAATGGCTTCAGACAAGTTATCTCAGGAGTGACAGCCAAATAAAAGTGCAGTTCAGGGGCAGTAGCACAGATCCATGGTACTACCCAGATACTGGGAAGATCAGTACACACCATTGTCACACAGAGTCAGCAATGAAATGGTTATAAGCAGAGCTCTCAGCTGATGCAGTGTGTAGGCCTAGTTCAGATCTACCCCTATGGTGCCTATACCCAATATCAAGAACTCACTGTGGCCAAACATTTCATATGAATTATTAGTTCTTATAATTATTCATATTAAATGAATTGTGTTAGTTATCAGAGGACAAGGTAAATTGTACTTTTAGAATTTCAGATTTCCTTGAATGTTTTTTCTGTGCAACTAATTATTAGATTACATTCCTTACAAGCTCAAAATGCATTTAACTATTATCCAGTCTGATGTTGGGCTAACCTGATGGCTCACTGCCCTGTGGGAGATCTGCATTCATTTCTGCAGCTCAGACTGACTGAGGTTGGGCCTACTCAGGAGGCAGTGTTTACAAGCCCTCAGTGAAGAGGGCCTCCCATTCAATGCATAACAGCAACACCTACTGGCCAGCCTCTGGGTGCCATGCATAGCAGGTTTCCACTGCGATAGCTGGGTTCAACAGGAAAGTGTTGATCATGGAGAGAAGCCTTGGGAAGTAGTGCACAAAAGCTCACGACACTGCAACATCAGTAGAGGCCTGTTCCAACTGAGCTGGATACTCAAAAGCAACAGCAGAAAACTACTGGCCCAAAAAAACCACGACAGGAGCTTCAACACTGATGGCTGTGTGATAGGCTAGCAGTAGAAGGCCAAAGAAAAGTGTTTTAAATCAATTGTGTACAGCAGATACTACATAGAAAATGTACATCTGGTTATTGACATATTTTATTTACCTTTAATCCATGAAACTGCTGTCAACAAAGTAAACTCATTTTGATTTATCGTCCTACAATTTATGAATTTAAAAATCACATATTTCAGTAAAAACATAATTGTCACATTGGATATTATACTGCTATCTTTCTTGGGCATAAAGATAAAACAAGAGATGAAAGAGATTTCTGAGGTCTCGCCAACTCCTATTAATGTGCACACTTTATTTAAATGGTTACTTGGTGCTGGAAAAGGGAAGTAACTCCAGCTTCTTTCTTGAAAAGCAATATATAACACTACCCTGCTACAATAGCTCTTACAGACCGCCATGTAAAAGCAGCATCACCAGATCTGGACTAACATTTCTGCTTTAATAGTTTAAAAATTGGGACTTCAGCTGCTCAGAAGGCTGTACTATGGTGATGGCTGGTTACATCATAAACATAATATAACCTTTAAAATATCTGTTGCATATGTTGCTCACCTAATAACAAGAGACCTGATCAGCTCTCTCCAAGAATACAGTACTAAGAGTCAAAGAGATATATGCGCACTGGTGTACTTTTACTGTTTAAATACATTTGATATGAGGATGGGGCCGTGTGTGTGGAATTCAATTGTTTATCCTTCCCCATTCATTTTGACATTTAAACCTGTGCACAGACATTCAACATTTTTCTTTTCACAAAACAACTGGTAAGATCAAGGCATTCTGAGGTTTTGTATGACGCTTTCAGAGAGCAAAGAGGGGCCCAAGACCCCTAACATAAACTGTCCCTGTTCCCCCCGGAGATATGCGCCAGTGGTGCTTTTGCATCTGGGAGGTCACGGGCTTCACATGCAGAGTGTGGGGGAGGGGGATGCAGAGTCAAGTCTTCCCCCATCCTCTCCATCCATACAGCTGCTGTGCTTGCATCAGGGCTACCAGATAGCTCCATGTCAGTCCTTGCTTTCCACCCATTCTATGCATTGATGTCTAGTTCCAATTTCTTAAAAAAACAGGACCTACATGTCCATGAATGCATGGAGTGTAAAACCAGGACTGGCTCAGCCCCTCTGTACAGACTAAGAGCTATACAGAAACCCTACTGCTTGATAACGCCAGGTCATAAGGAGCAAGTGGAGCCACATCTGGTATTGGCTTGCTTCAGGTTTCTTAAGAAATGCGTGACTAAATCCATACTTTAAATCCAGTAACCCAAACGGCAATCTGAATGCATGAGCACAAGCCAGCAGCCCACATTCAGAGTTCTGAGATTCTCAGTCCAGTCACCTGGTGCTGCCATCAAACATGAGAGGTTAAAGAATTCCTATACCACTTCCATCATTCTGCCATTGTGAGACTGCTGAATGGCAGATGCAGCACGTTAGCAAAGAGCCAAGAGGAGCATGTCAATATCATTCATACACGGAGGAAACTGAATAAAATGGCTATTAAAAGTAGGCTGTGTTATAAATGCTCAAATTGGAAATAAATAATGCAGCATTTGAATCTACTTTCTCTTTGCAGCTGAGGCTTTCATGTTCATTAATGTGCTGTGGAAAATGGATAGGATGGTCTTCATTTTTAAAAGCAAGTTTAACACTCGGCGTTTTCAGAGTCACGTGGAGATCGTCTTCCTTCTCTTCTGTCTGGCCTCGCACAGTGGTCATGCACTACTCGTGTTTCAGCCGGCCTGGACTGCTGGCACTATTGTCATGAAGACGACATTGCTTCCACGGCTTCTATCAGGTGCAAGGCCAAGCCATACTGGCCATGGTTTTCTGGTAGGAATTCTATCACTTTATCCAATAATTTCCCTGTTGTCCCAATTGGCACTTCTGTGGTTTTAAGGTCTTGTGGATCCTGCAAATTAAAGTAATCAATACTTTCATTAAAATGTTTCACAACAAAATTCCTAATTCTAATCTGTCATAACATAGACAGTGCATGCAAAGGTTTAGGCAACCCTGGTCAAATTGTATGTTTCGATGAATGTCTAAGTGAACAGAAGCTGACACACCCTTTACACAGTACAAAGTTAATTAAACACAAGTCCATAATTATCTACCCGTATATTGTGAAAATAATTGTTATAATGTGGAGAGAGAACTTCATACATGACTACCACTAAGCAGACAAACAAGTGCAGTGCCCCACTACAATCTGACCTCTGACCCAAAGTCTGTTTTATGAAAATGTTTTTAAATGTGCTAATAAAGAGACGTATCTTGAAACGTCTCATATGCAATTCAGTGATTTGATAATCCAACACCAGACGCAGTCCACATTTCAAAGAGTTACTCCACCATTTCAGGTCTTCATTGCTGCTGCCCAACACAGAGGAAATTTGCCATCATTTTATCCCTGGCACGACAAGTTCATCGATCTGTGCCTGTTTAATGGTGGTAACCAACCACTAGCTGGAGCGTCACTACACTGGTTATGCCACAGGTAAAATGATGGTGCATTTCCTCTGTGCCGGGCAGCAGCAATGAACAACTGGAATGGCCCTGAAGCAGAACTCTCTGAAACATTCGGATTATTAAATTACTGAACTGCATGTGGCACAGTTCAAGATAAATCTTTTTGTTTGCACATTTAAAGCATTTTTCATAAAGGACTTTAGGACAGAGGTCAAGGATTATAATAGGGCACAGCTATTGTTTGAAAAATTAGTGGTAGTCATGTATGAAGGCTTCTCTCCGCATTATAATAATTATTTTCACTATATTCAGGTGATTTATATACGTGATAATGATTACTCACAAAGTAGTCTTATGCTTTGTTAGTTTTTAAGTACTGACAAAGTTAAGCATGACATCTGTCTGAAAAAATACGAATTGCTGATTTTAACAGATTGAAAATAATACAACAGTGAATACGGTATGTGCAGAATTTTGGACAACCTTTCAGCTGATTCATTATTACTTTCTTTCCAATGCTTTTAACTAGCACCAAAAAAGGGAATTGACTTGACAGGCCTTCAACTATTCAGGAAAAAATAACTCCCTGCTGGAACAAATAACTTTTCTCAATCTTATCACAAAAGTCAACATCTAAGCTATTTAAAACAAAACTCTGATATGCCTGAAACTTTCTGGAACAAAATGCTTTGGACTGAAGAAACGAAATGAAAATGGAACTGTTTGGCTACAACCACACAAGGTAAGGTAACTTCCATTCCTTGTGTTTCTGCCATCGTCTTCCCCTGCTTTGTAAGAGTGAATGACAGTATCTTCATTTTCAAATGTTCACTTACTTAAAGAGGCCAATGGTTGTTGAAAACAGAATAATATTAATAATAAAAGAAATTGTCTTCACCTAACTGAAAGCTTAATGAACCAATCAACTTTCTAGGCCTTAACAACAACTTTGTTTTTTAGAAAGTAGTAATGAATCAACTAGAAGGGTGTCAAAACCTTTGCACATACCATTTCCACAATTTCATTATTTTTAATCTATTAATATCAGCAAATAGTAATTTTGCACTTAAAACTACAGAAAAAAAGTTGTGTTTAACTTTGTACCATGCAGAGGTTGTGTCAGCCCTCTATTCACTTGGAGATTCACTGAAACACACAATTTGACCATGGGTGCCTAAACATTTGCATACAACTGTATATACTTTTTAAATTAACTTTCTCCTGCCTAGTTTGAGATTCTAAACTTGTACTCACTCACAACTTCTCTAATTTAAAAAAGTGCAATAAGCTGTCAATGACCATCAAAAAAATGTACACATGCGTCATTAGAACATAAGAACATGCCATACTGGGTCAGACCAAGGGTCCCATCAAGCCCAGCATCCTGTTTCCAACAGAGGCCAAACCAGGCCACAAGAACCTGGCAAGTACCCAAAGAACTTGGCAAGTACCCAAAAAGAGAAGAAACGGAAAGAGTTGGAGCTTAAATTACACAATCTGGAGACAACCCATAAACAACGCCCTGGGGTCAATCCCTTTGAAAAGTTTAGATGCAGTGAGGGCAGAAGCAATAGCGTACCATTTGGATTTAGTGAAACAAGAATACTGTTAGTAAGGAGATAAACCGAGTAAGCTATTAGCTCACAAGCTTAAAGGTCAACGTACAAAACTGAATATACAACTATATATATACACAACTGAATATATATATATATATATATATATATATATATATATATATACATATACATATACAATTGAAGGAATTTGGGAAGGTGTCCGGCTTTCGATTAAACTCAGACAAATCAGAGATTTTGCCAACTGGCTTGACACCAGCCCAATGCAGCAAGTGAAAGCAGGCTTATTCCTTCAAATGGACAAAGGGACCAGTTCGCTATCTAGGGATAAATATAATTTTAGATCAAAAGGATTTACTTAAAGTTAATTATGAGCCTCTATTCCGGGCACTTAAAGCAGATCTCAGCAAATGGGACAGATTTCAGTTTTCTTGGATGGGCAGAATAGCGGTGATTAAGATGAATTATCTATCCAGGCTAAGCTATTTGTTCCAGGCGTTGCCATGTGTTCTAACAGATGCAGATTTAAAAACACTGCAGCAACAGGGTTTTTTCTTTATATGGAAAAGGCGCCCTCCCAGGGTTGCAAGAAAGGTTCTCTACAGAACAAAAGCGAAAGGTGGCTTGGGTGTTCCTAATATCCTGCTTCTCAATTACAGAGAGTGGTGGAATGTCGGCAACAAAAGCAATGGATGAGCATTGTGCAAACTATACTAGGATATACTCCAATAATTAGGAAAACTCAATACAAAAGAAGCTAAACAAGAACTAACGAAAGGGGCCTCTCTATTTGAGGGATTTTGATGATGACCCAAAAGCCACCCAAATTGATCTCTAAAATCTATAAAGCGTTAACAGATGAGGAACCATATTCTGACCCTCACATTAAAGGATGGGAAGGAGATTTGAAGGCTCAATGGGACAAATCAAAATAGGATGACTGTTTTCAAAGGATAGGGAAAAATGTTGGGGCCACTTTCATGATTGAAAATAGATACAAATTATTGTACAGATGGTACTTATATCCTGCCAAGCTAGCCAGATGGTACCCAGCAATATCTGATAAATGCTAGCGTCATTGTCAATCATAGGTACTTTTTTTCATGTACGGTGGACGTGTGAGATAACACAGAAGTTCTGGCTTGGGGTAAAAATAAATCCTTAGAGAAATTTTAGGGTGCGAGATACCTGCCCAACAGGAGGTGTGGCTACTGGGGGTAATTCCAGCAAAAACAACTTAACACCCCCAAAGCCATCTTATTAATTTTGCTGCTATGGCCACACGCCAAGTGGTGGCGGCAAGGTGGTCTCGGGGAGAAGAGCCTCCAAGATCTCTGGTAGTTAAAAAAATTAATGGGTATATGAGGCATGGAAAAAAATCTCAGCATTAAGACAAGACCGATTAGCTAAATACGAGTTAACTTGGACACCTTTTGAAAAATGGTCGAAAGTACAGCAACTGCAGTATCCTTCACTAACTAAATGAGTCAAACTCTACAGGGATTTGTAGCTCGAATGAGGATGATTTACCCAGGGGATAGGCTTAAAGAGTCCCTGACCTGAAACAAAAAAAAGAGAGGTTGGAGTATTATGATACTGTATGTATATGTTGGATGTTGTTGATGTTTTGGAATTGTTCTGTATCACAACTCTCAATAAACAGTTAAAAACAAAAAAAGAAAACGCAAATATATGGCTTGGGGACTTAATTTGTACAAAACCAAGTGTTAGCATTAATGACTGAAATTCAGAAATGACACTGGGACTATCCTGGTCTAAATGGACATTAAAACCTCCTAAAAATAGGAGATTCTGAAGCTCCAAAGAGACACTAACAATTTGCTGTCTTAAAGATGCCAGTGAATCCCAATTAGCCCAGGGTACTCTACAAATTAAAAGAATAGAGAAGGTAATTCAAGCCTGCACTCTGACCAAAAGGCAGTCAGTGCCCTTTGCCTGAGATAAGACATCAGTGACCGTAAAACATTCTTGTGTTAAAACTGCAACTTGTCCACCTTTTCCCTTAAATCTATGTGGAGAACAAAGCAAATAGTTTAATGAACATGCCTGAAATAAAACTAGGCCAACTGCCTGTGCAAATATTTTCAAGACAAAATAACTGGCAGTTAAAGACATTCAGACTTTTTTCTTTTTAAATTTTAAAATGTTCCTGCATATTTCCATTTAAAGTTTCTGAATGCTCCTCATTATTTATTTGTAGAGTTTTATATACCGTTATTCGGTAGAACCATCATAACGGTTTACAAAATATGCAATTATCATACAAAATATGCAATTATCATACAAAATATGCAATTATCATAGTAGTTGGGCACAGTGAAACTTTGTGCACAATAAACATTTTTCTTAGTAGATGTATAACAGAAAAGTGAGGAGAACATTTTCATAAAATTTAACGTATCAAGTCAGAGAGCAGGAAGGGGTAGAAAGGGAGGGTACGGGGGTACATCAGGAGAGCAGGAAGAAAGAGGATTATGTATTCGCGTTTGGTTGAGAGCTGGGATGATCAGGCGTCAGAGTGAGAATAGAATTTGCGGAATAAAAATGTTTTTAGGTCTTTTTTAAAATGTTTTCAGGTTGTGCTGGGTTCTCAGGGCTTTAGGTAGGGTGTTCCAAATTTTGGGGGAAGCGATGGAAAATGCTCTCTCTCGTGTAGTTGAAAGATGAGCGTCTCTGATGGTGGGGATGTTTAAGTATCCTGCGTTGTTAGAGCGTAGGTTTCTTTGTGGATTTTGTGGGGTTATGTTTAAATCTTTTAGTCCATGGAGATCATAGTTTAGGATTTTGTGAATGATGGACATTGATTTGTAGTAATACGCGAAGAAATAGGTAGCCAGTGAAGAGAGGTCAAAATGGGTGTTATGTGCTCATTTCTTTTTTTTCCTGTAAGGATTCTGGCAGCTGAGTTCTGCAGTATTTGAAGTGGTTTAAGGGATGATGAAGGTATTATTATTATTATGAATCTGAATGCAGAAAGGGGTGCTCTGTGTTGATTCTCAACAGAAGTCCACACAGACTGATACATGGCAGATCCAGAAAGACGAGAAGAGCAAAGAAACAGGCAAGCTGAGAAGCTGAAGACTCTAGATAGTTACTGCTTTAGTTCTGAAATGTACAAGCTGAGGACCGGATGTACTAAGCATCTTTCTTATAGATTCGAAAGTGACTCTAAAAGAGAAATGATGCCCCCGATGAACAAATGCCAAAGGAGTGTATTTATTGGGGATAAACTCGCAGTCTGTGAGTGAGAGCAGAAGGTGCAGGAATCCCAATGAGAGAGCTTGTATGAAGCCAAGCTCTCGAGCAGCTGAAACACATAAAAGGCTTTACCGAAAGCAGAGGCCCTGATGTGTTTCAACATAAGAGCATGTTTTAGATTGCAACTTATAGTGCAAAGGAAACCCCAATAGTGGTGCATGCACACTTTATATAGTCAGCTGCTGGCAAAGTGAAAGTATGTAGTCATGCTGAATTTCTTTCTTCAGCCTAACTTGCAATCTAAGGGGATCATTTATCAAAGTGCTATATGGCGTTTTCGCCCACGTTAAGGCGTTTTTCGCATGCAAAAACACCTTAACGCGTACGAAAATGCCATTAACGCTTGCGAAAGCATTATAATGCATGGTGCAATGCAAATGAGAAAAAGGGGAGGATATTGGGGCGGGATTTGTGGCCAAGTGGGCTGGGCTCACAGTTGTGTGAAGCCATATCGCACGGCTTTAACGCGAATTTTAACTACACCTTTTTCATTTACGTAAATGCCTTGTGATAGGGCTAATGCGTTGCGATGTTTTAAGCTCCTGGCGAGCTAGCCTAGCTATCTGGGCCCTCCTACAACCACTGGGGGGGGAGAGAGAGAGAGAGAGAGAGAGACTAGCTATAATGTTCTCATCCTAGGTAGGCATTTATATCTCTATGGGAGGCCCGCTTAGTAACTCAAGGTGAGGTTTAGGTATCAGTGTGGGGGCTAGGGGCCACTTTGACATTCAAAATGAGACGTACAAACAGCACAGTGTTCTAATGTGAAGATTTGATGACCCTCAGAGTGAGGAAACTCACCCAAAGATGAGATTTGTGCAATGTTCTCTTAGCCTAGCTTGATGGACTCTACCTGGGTAACATCAAGCTAGGCTGAGAGAACATTGCACAAATCTCATCTTTGGGTGAGTTTCCTCACTCCGAAGGTCATCAAATCTTCACAAGAGAGCCCCGTTCTGTTCGCATGTCTCACTTTGAATGTCAAAGTGGCCCCTAACCCCTACACTAATATCTAAATCTCACCTCGAGTGACTAGGCGGGCCTCCCATAGAGATATAAATACCTATCTAGGGAGGGGACATTATGGCTAGGCATGCTCTCTTTCTCTCTCTCCCCCCCCTCCTAGTGGTTGTAGGGGGGCCTAGATAGCTAGGCTGGCTCTCCAGGAGCTTAAAACTACTAAACATGGTCCCCCCAGTGGTTGTATGTAGGAAACACAATTCTGGCACTTATCTCAAAGTGTGAAAAAGTTATCGCAATTTGCGCTTTGCATAGGTATTAGCACAAATTGCAATAAACTGCCTATTACCATAAAACATACCCCTTTTCCTATCACATGCGATATGTAGTGCATTTTGATAAATCCAGGCCTGAGATTGAACGCTATCAGAGACCTCTTTGGGCTGAAACATATAAGCAGGGCTGCTGTTTTCCATGTTATATTATTATTTATTTGTATGCTGCTTTTTCAGGCATTTCCAAAGCGGAGTACATTCAGGTACTGCAGACATTTCTCTGTCTCCAGTGGGCTTACAATCTAAGTCAAGACATGGTGTGTCATTCGTCTCTCATCTTGTTTTCATTCACAGTATCTCTTAAGGATCGGCAGCGCTTCCGCTGCCATTTATCAGAACATGAGTTTATTCCCTGGTGTGCTCCTTGTCATACTGTTCCCATTTTATTCATAGGTTCATTGTTTTGGTGGCATCTAGTCCAGATTAAAGCAGTTTAAATACTTATGTATTTAACTGAACAAAGAGCAGGTATATTTTGGTATTTCATGGGTCAGGCTTACAAAAGCTATTCCATGTTTTATATCCCTTTATGCAGCAGCTTCAAAGGCAGCTAAAAATCTTTTTGTAACATTGTCCATCGGTAGATGGGGAGAAAACCTTTACTAAATACAGTCGAGAGAAACTGACCTAAACCTGAAACGGGTCAAATGTTGGTTTTCCCATTTGGTTTCTTTTTAAAACACAATCTGTAAATATTTAAATGTCCTCTTTCCATGCCACTAAGGAAAAACAGATTTACAATAGTGGCTAATCTGTGTTTCCGTTTTGAAATGAAAGGATCACTTACCATGGCTTTCAGCCATGTGCAGAGGGTTGGGGGAAGCCTGGCAAGCAGCTCCATTCCCTCCTTTGTCTGTGTGTGTAGTAACGCATAGGCCAGGCGCTGTCCTGTCAGCACCAACAACTGGGACGCCAGCACTTCCAGGTCGTGCACCTGAAGAACAGCCTAAAAACAAAACACACGCTGCTAAGGTAAGAATTTACACTCGGCTTCCTGCTCTCTTTCAGAGACCCTTCCAGAATGCACAGGAAGAGCCTCTGCTGTGCTTCACAGCTGCCATGTAATCCACCAACTCCGCTCGTTTCTGGGTTCACAACACAAAGATGGTGTTTACGAACACACACAGCCGAGAAACACTCTTCAGAAACAATCCCCATCACCAAACACTAGTACAAACAAGAAGCTGCAGCTACAGGCAAGCCATTCCTTGCCCTACACTCACGCTGTGAATATTCACACTTTTGCTTAACTTTCTAGACAAATCCACCGTATCTAGCCCTCAGGCTTCCTTCCAACACCTTCGGTACACAGGCTTTACGACAGACGTATGTGGAAGTATAAGGAAAGAGAGAGGGGTGGGACACAGCTGTAGCCTGGTAATTTGCTCCTGGTCCTTTGAGCTTCCAGCTCAATGGTAACCGGCCTCATGAGCCTTCAGTGACAACTTCCTGCAGCTTCTACCTTACTTTAATTCCCACTCTTCACCTAGCCTGGCCACTGCAATGACAGTTTCCAGTATCCCTAGCCCTGGTTGACTGTTTCTTTTTGCCTTCCCCATATTGACACCTACACACTGCCCCACACAAGATTACTGAAGAATGTCAATAAAATGACCTTTATGTTGTCCTTCAATTTAACAGCCATGTTACTTAGAACAAGGTTCTGCTCTGAAGGCCTGTGCTGGCTCAACACTAGTAAGAATAGTTAAGTGCATAATGCAAAGATCCACCCTGAACTAATTCATGGCTACAGTAGAGGCTATTATAATTCAAGCTTCATTTGAAAAATGAAAAGAGGGTACACAGTGGACTCTATTAATCTATCTTGTGGCTGATGTGTGCTTTCAAAGTCTGCTGAGAAAAAGAAGTTCCTCAATACCTGTTTCATCTAGGATATTTTGCTGGCAGAAAAGGATGGCTCCAAGTGAATGAGTCAATAAACTCAGTGTCAGAGAGAACCAATAGAGTGACATGAATTACAAACCTTAAGAACACAAGAACATGCCATACTGGGTCAGACCAAGGGTCCATCAAGCCCAGCATCCTGTTTCCAACAGTGGCCAATCCAGGCCATAAGAACCGGGCAAGTTCCCAAAAACTAAGTCTATCCCATGTTACTGTTGCTAGTAATAGCAGTGACTATTTTCTAAGTCAACTTAATTAATAGCAGGTAATGGACTTCTCCAAGAACTTATCCAATCCTTTTTTAAACACAGCTACACTAACTGCACTAACCACATCCCCGTCAACAAATTCCAGAGTTTAATTGTGCATGGAGTGAAAAAGAACTTTCTCCGATTAGTTTTAAATGTGCCCCATGCTAACTTCATGGAGTGTCCCCTAGTCTTTCTATTATCTGAAAGACTAAATAACCAATTCACATTTACCCATTCTAGACCTCTCATGATTTGAAACACCTCCTATCATATCCCCCTCAGCCATCTCTTCTCCAAGCTGAAAAGTCCTAACCTCTTTAGTCTTTCCTCACAGGGGAGCTGTTCCATCCCCCTTTATCATTTGGTCGCCCTTCTCTGTACCTTCTCCATCGCAATTATATCTTTTTTGAGATGCGGCAACCAGAATTGTACACAGTATTCAAGGTGCGGTCTCACCATGGAGCGATACAGAGGCATTATGACATTTTCCGTTTTATTCACCATTCCCTTTCTAATAATTCCCAACATTCTGTTTGCTTTTTTGACTGCCGCAGCACACTGAACCGATGATTTCAATGTGTTAACCACTATGGCGCCTAGATCTCTTTCTTTGGTGGTAGCTCCTAATATGGAACCTAACAATGTGTAACTATAGCATGGGTTATTTTTCCCTATATACATTACCTTGCACTTATCTACATTAAATTTCATCTGCCATTTCGATGCCCAATTTTCCAGTCTTATAAAGTCTTCCTGCAATTTATCACAATCTGCTTGTGATTTAACTACTCTGAATAAACCTAAGCACATTGGGATAGGAAGATAACTTTTACCCTTCAACTTTCCCTCATAAGCAAGCCACTACCTGCACTCTAAGTGAGTTGAAAGTCAGGCCTTTGACTAAACCATATTGAAGGAAAGACAAATGTGATACAACAAAGACCACAAGGCCTGTACTCTTTCAGTCATGCACCATGCCTCAAAGACCTTCCAGACCTGAACATATGACAACAAAGTTGACGTCCGTCTAGCTTGTAGAAGAGTAGTTATAACCACCTCCGGGTATCCTCTTCATCCCAAACGCCAAGCCGCTAGACAAATGCGATCTGCCTGGTCTGAAAATATGGGGCCTTGCCGAAGAAGACGAGGAAGGTGACTGAAATGTATCGGTCCATCCATTGCTAGGTTGACCAGATCTACAAATCACGGCCGACATGACCACCCTGGGGCTACCAACACCACATCCCCCTGGATGCTTCTCTATCTGATGCAAAATATTGCCTACTAGAGGCCAAGGAGAGAATATGTAAAGTAGAATCACCCGAGGCCAAGGTATCACCAAAGCATAGACTCCCTCGGCTCCGTATTCCCTTCTTCGGCCGAAAAAACGAGGTGCTTTCGCATAAGAACATGCCATACTGAGTCAGACCAAGGGTCCATCAAGCCCAGATCCTGTTTCCAACAGTGGCCAATCCAGGCCATAAGAACCTGGCAAGTACCCAAAAACTAAATCTATCCCATGCTACTGTTGCTAATAATAGCAGTGGCTATTCTCTAAGTCAACACTGAGTCGAGTCGCCATCAGATCCAAATGAGGACAGCCCCACCTCTCTCGGATGAGCTGCATCGCCAATTCTGCCAATTCCCACTCTCCTGGATCCAGCATTTTGCAACTGAGAAAATCCACCTAGACGTTTTCGACCCCCGTGATATGAGATGCCACTATCTGAGCCATGTGCTGTTCCACCCAAAAAATCAACTCTTGAGCCTCCTGTGCTGCCCCTCGACTCTTGGTGCCTCCCTGTCGATTGATGTATGCTACAGTCATCTCACTGTCCGACAAAACTCACACTGAGCAGCCTTGAACCAAAGGCAGAAAGGCAAGTAACGCCAACCGCACTGCTCTGGTCTCCAAATGATTGATAGACCACGAGGCTTCTTCCGACAACCAAGTGCCCTGGGCTGACTGTCGCTGGCATACTGCCCTCCCATCCAGAGAGACTGGCATTTGTAGTAATAATTACCCAATTCAGGACCTCCAGATCGACATCACATGCCTGTAGCCATCAAGACAGACTGTCCCGAATCAGAGCATCAAGAGACACAGGCTGATGAAAGGCCTCCGATAACAGATTCCACCTCGCCCACAGCGCCCTCTGAAGTGGCCTCATATGTGCAAAGGCCCGCATACTAACTCCAGCGTGGAAGCCAAGGACCCCAGAACCTGCAAAAAATCCCAGGCTCGGAGTACCCTCAATGCTAACAAGTGCCAAACTTGCTTCTGTAACCTGCATACTCTCTCCTCCGTGAGGAAGACCTTGCTCTGCCTCATATCGAACTGAGCTCCCAGATAGTCAGAGACGGGTTCATGTGGCTCTTTGTCAGATTCACCATTTATTTAATCTATTTAACAGTTTTTCTATACCGACATTAGTAGGCACATCATGTCTGTTTACATTAAAACTCAAGATTGGAAAGGTACAAAGAACAGGGAGCAGGGGAAATAGGACAACTAGTGGAAACTTGTGCAACAAAAGAGTGTTACAGTTCAAGTAGGCTATAAAGGGAGCCTGAAAATAATAACTAGATAATTAACAATTTAGTAAGATAACTGGTAACTGATGAATAACAGATAGATAACTGATAAATACGGAGGTCAATAGTTGGCGGCCAGGTGGGGGGCATGCGTGAGTCTAGTCAGGGTAAGCCTGACTAGACTCACAGGGTAAGCCTGGTGGAAGAGCCATCCAACCTAGAGATTCCAGGATATGAATCACCTTTTGCACCATGGTGCGACACCTGGCTTCCGACTCTTGATGAGCCAATCGAGATAAGGGTGTATCTGCACCCCTCGTACCGAAGAGCTGCTACCACTACCAACATGACGTTGGCGAAGGTGCGTGGTGACGTGGCCAGCCCAAAAGGTAAGAGCCTGAAACTGGAAATGCTGACCCAGCACCATAAATCTCAGAAAGCACTGGTGATGCTGATGAATGGGAATGTGCAGGTACGCCTCCGTCAAGTCCAAAGAAGCCAGAAACTCTTGGTTGTGCACTGCCACAATCACCTTGTAAAGGTCTCCTTGTAAAATCTTGGAACCTTTAATGCTACATTTACTCGTTTCAAGTTCAGAATGGGGCGAAAGGTGCCTTCTTTCTTTGGATCTACAAAGTAAATGGAGTTTTGACCCTTGCCCTGTTCGTTCAGAGTGACCAGAACTACGCCCCTAAGCTCTGCAACCTGTCTAAAGTCTTCTGAAACTGCCCGATGCTTTTCTAATGACCCGCAGAGGGAGACTAGAAAGAAGTCGCGAACGGTACGCGCAAACTCCAACGTGCAGCCATCTCTTATTACACTGAGAATCCACTGATTCTGAGTGATCTTGGTCCACTCCCTGTAAAATCGAGCTAGGCAATCCCCAAATAAAGGAACGCTGGAGTGGAATGGCCTCACCTCATTGTGAGAATTTTGCCCCTATAGCTCCACCTCCTGTGGAAGCTCTAAAGGCCTATGACCTCCATGAAAGGACTGTCCCAAGGCCTGAGCATGAGGAAAGAATTGCTTCTGCAACGCTGGCGCACCTCTTGGATCACAAGACCACCTGCTTTCTCAAAAATGCGCATGAGACTGAAAAGCCTGCTTGCTTCTAGGCTTGTCCTCCAGCAACCTTATTCTCATCCAGTTGTTTCATCAATTGCTCCAGGTCTTCACCAAATAAAAGATACCCTTTCAAAAGTAGTGAACCCAACTGGGATGTGGAAGATGCATCCGCTGACCGATTATGCAGCCACAATAACCACCTGGCTGACACCGTGGATCCCATAATAAGAGATGAAGTTCTCACCAAATCGTACAAAGCATCTGCTACGCACATGATCAATGCCTTCAAGCGTTCTGTGTTAAGCTCCTCCTCGTCACCAGACTTCGCTTGTGCGTCCTGAAATCGCATCTAGCACAGACATGCTTTTTGCATGAAGCTGGAATAAATGGCGGCCTGAAGACTCAAAGCAGACACCTCAAAGATTCTTTTGGCATGGATCTCCAACTTCCGATCCTGAACATCCTTCAAAGCTGTGGCACCCGCAACGGGGATAGTCGTCTTCTTTGTGATTGCTGAAACTGTCGCGTCCACTTTTGGTAGAGAAAAAAGCTCTAATGTCTGCTCAGGCAAGGGATAAAGCTTCAACATTGCTCTTCCCACTCTTAAGCTGGAGTTGGGAGTACTCCATTCACAATCCACCATTTTTTCACGGGCTTATGATAAGGAAACGTAGTCAAGGGGCCCCTAAGGCCATCGAGGACTGCATCTGCCCCATCCATGTCCAAATCTTCCTGAGGGATCTTCAGCCCCAGCTCCTCAAGACCTTGAGGAATCAGAGGACCCAACTCTTCCCTCCGAAACAAACGGAGAATCTTGGGGTCAACCCCCTCCTAAACCGGAAGAGCCTCCATGTCCTCCCCTGGGGCTATATCAGTCACCTTCTGATCAGCACCCTGAATTCCTGACAATGCTACCTCCATATCCTTGGGGGTCTCCAGGAACCCAACAGTCAGCTGAGTCATCACCCTTCCTGGTTCTAACAAGCGCTGCACCCTGGGCCCAGCCATGAATTCGGAAGCCATCAGGAACAGAGCCAGGTATGCCAGCCCCGTCTGCTGGTATCCCATCCCTTCCTGCTGTGCTAAATAAGCTTGATGGAGCAGTAGAATAAATTCAGAGGAAAAAGAGCGGGGAGCCGATGGAAAAGGGGGGACCCGATCCCCCACCACCCCCTGAAGCAGGCAAATCCAGCACAGCTGTTCCTCTGTGCCCCCTGCCCCTCCATGGGACCCGGATGGACGGGGGAAGTCTTGGAGGAAGATCCCCCTCCCCCTCTGACGGCAGGGGCAAAAGTGTCCGAGAACCCAAAATGGCCGCCGCTCCCGCATTGAGGGAGCCAGCAGGCCCGATGCGCTTTGAACTGTCATTGTCAATACTCCTTGCGGCGATCGAGTTGACACCGATCTTCTGGCGTTTCGTGGCTATCGGAGGCTGAGAAGACCCTTCACACACCCCCCCCCTCCCAAAACTTAGGCAAAGCCCAGCGCAGCTTAAACATGCTGGGACCGTTTCACATGCACAGCATGCTGAGCCACGCACCATCGCCCTTGCCAGCGGGACATGAAACACCCTCCAAGCCCCAGGGAAGAGCAAAAGAGCTTGAGCAGTGCCACCAACCGATCATATGAAGGGGGAAACCCTGGAGGCCTTACCGCTCAAGCTGCTCCTTTCTGCAACTTTTTTTTTTTTAATTTAACTTTAATCACAAAAAACAGCAAAGGCTCCCCTTTCCTAAACCTGTAACAGAGCTGTCCAGCTCAGAACAGCCAAAAAGAAGAAAGGAGAGGGAGAGACTCAAAGGAAAGCAGTGGGGGAACAAAACCCCACGACCTGAGCCCAGAGCCGCCTAAACGACCTCATGAAGAGGAGGGATCTGGACCACCAGAGTTATACCCCACGGACCAACAAGGAGCAAGCGTACCTCGTCCAAACAGGGATCCTAACCCCTGGGAAGAAGGCTCAGAAAAAAAAGAACTTAACCGACTGTAGAACTGCAGGTTTTTGCACCAGCCACCATCTGCTGGAGACAGAGAAATACTGAGGAACTGCAGGTGGCACCAGGTATTATGAAGCAGTGTCAGTTGAACTTTCTCTGTCTCCATCTGCTGGCAAGGATGCATAAACCCAGGAGTCTGGACTGATCCGGATACGTACCGGGAACATCCATTTTCTAAAGCACAAAGGTTGTAAGCTCCTGCGTCAGGGCCTTCCTGTTTTCTGTACCTAGGTGGCTTTACATTTATTTAACTTTCATGTCTCCCAAAGTTCCCCATACTAATGCAGTGATAAAGATAGTGATTGAGCTTTATAATCATATTTCAGTACCAGTTTACTTTTCAATAATAAACATCTGCAGGAACACACACTATCTTCACTATGTATAAAAACATGCACAGACTGGAAGGAGGTGGTAGGATTTGGGTATGAGGTGATGGCAGGACGTGGCAGGGCCATTGAAAAGGGTAAGTGAGATGGGTGACTGCCCAGGGTGCACCAATAATCTCGTCAGAGGAGGGGGAACAGAGTGCCAGTACTCTGCACAGCTACTTTAGCTGTAGGGGTTTTCCTGTGTTCTTACATAGTTGGGTCATTGGAGGGGGACATCATCTGGGGATGTCCCACCTGCCCAGTGCATCAGTTGATCCAGGAATACTTGGACAGGGGTATGAGCAGCAGACAGAGAGGTGGTGGGAGAACTGTGCCAGTGCACGCCTACAGTCCTGCAGCAGCCCTACACCTCTTCTCATGGATTTTCTTTTGAAACAGAAACTCATGAGAGCTGGGGGGGGGGGGGGGGGTTAGCATGTCAGCTCACAGCCCCAAACTCAGTAGATCTAGCGGATGTCTCTATGCAGCAGAATAGCATGCAGCACACTAATGTCAAGGCAACAATTTTCTGCATTGGAGAAAAAAAAAGTACAAGTGAAGGATTGAGGATAGGATAAAGGAAACAGAAAAACGGTAGAGGGAAAGAGGCAGTAAATATGGAGCTTGCAAATTAGGTGTTCGATCTCATTCTCAATTCTTTAATACATTGTAACTAAAAAATGTAGAATTACCTCTTCTCCCAGATGATCCATTCCATAGCTATATAATTCACACACATGGTGACGCCTGATCACATCCTCATTGACTTGAAGATGCTGGGCCATTTCCACAGCTAATTCTGGCCAATCCAGATCCTTCCCGGCAAGCAGGGCAGGCACCTCTTCTGAAGCAACTGCTGGGGTTCTGGTCTGGTGTTGTACCTGAACTGCTGCACTGACAACCTTCATTAAAAACTTGGAGCGGGAATTAAAAAGAGTGGCATTGATTTAATTTGTTTAAAAACTTGCATCCCCTTTAAAATGAAAAACAAAAACCCAAGCAAACAACGTCCATGTACCTGTTGTCGTAAACATATTAAATTAGGGTCCATATCTCCACTGGGTAGCAACTGTATAGAAGCCAGGTCCTTAAAAAAAGCATTTTTGCCCTAAGAGAGAAAAAAAAGCTATTCATGTATTAGTTGTACGGGGAAAGAGTTGTATATGAGAATCACAACAAACAGAGAAATCTATGACCTGTACCTAGACACCTGGGACACAAACTCAGGTGAATGATGTCTGCGCAATTATAATATTACATACAGTGGCCTATGTACTAGCCCACAGTCTGTACAGGGACAGGTCTTCAAACCACAGAGTGTGTATGTACTCACAGCTGAGAGTGCATCACCCAATCAAAACTAGAGCCCAGAACAGTACACTCTTGTGAAGATTTGATGTCCTTCGGAGTGAGGAAACTCACACAAGGATGAGATTTGTACAATGTTCTCTCAACCTAGCTTGATGGACTCTCTACCTCTCTCTCTCACTTTGCGGTGATACCTATGCGAAGCGCTCAGATAGTGCACATGGCGATAAATAAGCTATTACCATAAAACACGCCCCTCTTCCTATCGCATGAGATAGTTTGATGAATCTAGCCCTCAGGGAGAGCAGAGCATTTTTTATCTTTATTATTTTTAATTATTGGGTCTTTGTGACTGCTGCTTTAAAATATTTATTGGTGTCTATACATTTTTTTCTATAAGTTTTAATTATTGGGTATTCCATTCATCAAAAGACCTAAAAACACTAATGTTCTGCAAATTCTACATTGACCTTCAGACGTCTGATCATCCCAACTCTCAACTGAACTCTCAGTTGTAACCCTCTTAATACATTCTCTTCACCCTGAACCTGCATACCCTCCTCATCCAACCTAATAATGCTCTCTGGACTTGATATGCTTATTTCTGATATTGTTCAAATTGTTTTTACTGTTGTACAACTGCTAAGAAAATGTATAACGTTCACATTGCTTTTCTGTTACACAACTGCTAAGAAAAATGTATTTTTGTAAACCGTTGTGATGGCTCTACCGAATGACGGTATATAAAACTCAACAAATAAATAAATCGGCTGTTTTGAATTCTGTTCTTTTATTATTATGGTTTTATTGCTATTGATTTTATATTTTTTGGTTTGTTTTCTGAAGACTGGCGATTTTTCTTTTTCCTCTGTTGCTCTGCATACAGAGTCTCTGGCTTGTTGAGGTTTCCAGTTCAGCTTTTGTCTGCATGTTTCCATTTATACTTTAGTCTCTCTATTCTTTGTTAGGTGAGAGTCTGCACATGTGACTGAGGTGAGGTATTGCTGGCATGAATTTCTGTGTAGGGCTCTATAGCAGCCTGGCTGGTTCTGTTTTCCTAATAGGAAGAGTATTAGAGTTTTAAGGCCTGGTGTAACGTTTTCAGTGTTGCCTTTTCTTAGGTAAGGTGGTTACTTTTGAGTGCTGGTATGGGAGGTTTACTCTTTATGTAATTTCTGTTCAGAAAGAGCACTCTTAGAACATAAGAAATTGCCATGCTGGGTCAGACCAAGGATCCATCAAGCCCAGCATCCTGTTTCCAACAGAGGCCAAATTAGGCCACAAGAACCTGGCATAACCATAAAAGTAATACAGGGCCATTTTTTTAAAATTTGCACTGTGGATTGTAATGAGCAGTGTGTTACATGTGAGAGTTGTCCACCAGGTGCATAACAATGGTAAAAAGGTTGAGAACCACTGCTGTAGAGGGAGTGACCACAGTCTGAGAATAACGGAAAGAGGGAGGGAGTTGTGTCATTGCCTTAGTAGGTATCAGTGAGAGGAAATGTGTCAAGAATCAGTGGTCTAAATACAGATCAAATGACCAGTCAACTAAAGGGCAAGTTATTCTCCATTGTGAATGGAAATCCCTTGAGTCTACCCGCTGTAAAAATCTAATTATATATATGAAAATGGTGACATAAACTGGAACTGTCTATGCGTTGAAATATCACACACAATTTCTAAGGATGAGCTCTTATAATACCACCTGGTGCTAGTTTAAGAGTCGCACTGGAAGCGATACCAGCTCTGCAGGGTTTACAGTAAGAACTTGAGAAACTAGAAAAAAAATCTCAAGGTTATGCTTCCTGATGAAGTCAAGGGAAAGAGTAAAAAGAAAGAGAGCAGAGGAAACACAAAATCTTAAGTCATACCTTACTATCAAAGAGCGCCAGCGGCTTAACGGATTTCAGTGAGAATCTCATTATTCCATACAAGACAGAAGACAACACAGAATGATGCTCCACCAATGGGTAGTGGATGTGTTTCTGCTCTAGGGCTATCTCCACTATTGAGGAAGGGCCTTCCACCGACATCCACACGTCTTCCGTATCCAGCAATGGTGCCTGCATCTCGTCGCAATGAACATCAGCCTGGTACACCAATGCAGAGAATAGTGTCAGGCCCACAAGAAACATACAATCTTCCCTTCCAACCAGAAATGCCTACATGTGGGCTTAAGTCTTTCTAATGCAAGCTGTCAATACGAATGGGAAAATTTAAATTTTACCTGGTCAGCACGACCTTTTCAAAGTAAAACCGCTCTCTTTATATGTAACTAACTCCTCAATTCTGTAATGCACAAAGCTGCTTCTTGACTCCAACAAATATAGTCAGGGATGAGTAACAGAAAGCAAGATTGGTTTCTCTTTACCATCCACATCCATCTTGTATAAATTGTGTTATATATATTTGTGATGTAAGTACAGTTTGAACACAAATTGGCTACACAGATTAAGAATTAAGTTGACTGCATTATTTTAGTTGATTGCTCTTTTTAATGTGATGTTTCTTTTGTCACTTATCTTCTCTTGGACTGGCACGTGTCTTACCTCCATCAATGTCTGGAGGAGATCGCAGCAAGACCCAAGGAATGAAGTCATTGCAGTGTCACTCATTCCTACATCCTATTGAAAAAAAAAAATTCAACTAGCCAGATTCTTCTGGAAGAGATTTTAGATGCATTTTACTCATGAGACATAAGGATGGCATTTTACTGACACAGTTTTGGCTGCCACTTAGGCTAAAGCACTAACAGCTGAGTACCTCACCACTGACCTCTGTAATGGGTACCCAGTGATTTAGTTTGGTGTTTCCAGTTCTGTCTCCAGATGAAAAAGTTCCACCACAAAATTGGGAATAAATCAGTGCAACTGTCAGAGGAGACTCAGGACTGAGCTGGAATTGAAGTGAAATAGTGTACTGCAATGGTAGATTCTGACCTGTTCGGACACTCAAAAGTGTAATTCTCTTTTTCCCTGGGGACTGTAAGCTGCTGAAGGTTTGCTATTTAGCTCAGAGCTGCTTCATGTCTGGGTAGAGACTCAAATGAATTTGGGATCTTTTTCACAAAATGTTAATAAGTTTAGAAAATTAACTTATAGAGATTTTTGGGGGTGGTGTTCTGGCTGCTGCTGAGTCAGCGGGAGACCGGGTATACTATGAAGGAAGCTAACTGGATCAAGTATTCACGAATGATGGGTTTGGAGGGAACCACGGTCCATGCGCCTTACTCGGAGGACTACTGTTACAATGACTGGGTTAAATGGGGAGACTGAGGAATCAAACATGGGCAAGGCAAAATACTCATATTACAATTATTCATGGACATGCAGTCTTTTAAACATTATTTGTAATTTTAAATAACAGCCCTCTGAAATGATGTTAAGTAGAGCCTTGGGGTAACTTGTCCAAATATGAAAAAGCCTCACAGCACCTCTTAAAGGTGGCCGAGACTACGATCCTGAAGAAGGCCGACCATGTAACCTTATTGCACAATAGTCATGAGCCAGCCGCTCCTACCTCCACCAACATCCATTTTGATTAATATTAAACTGGAGAGAAAATAGAGCAGCTATTGTAAAACATGTTCAGCTGAACCCAAGAGTTCTGTTTTTGGTCTGCTGTAATCTGTCTGTTTTATCCAGGCTAAAAATAACTAGCTGCTTGTACAAAAAACACACTTGTAATTCTGATCTGTATCAAAAGTGCACTTACCCGTCTGCATAATCTGTCCTTTGGAGCTTTCCCAACCTAACAAATAAGGAATTTCAGGTTATAAACATGGAGGTCCATATTTAAACATCATTTAGATAGTTAACTGTCTAAATGGCTTATCTAGCTTTATTCAGCCCTTATTCGGCTACATTCTAGCTGTGTCACTAGTTACCTAGCTAGAATTTAGCCGGATAAGTTGGGGGCATTCCATGGGCGGCCAGGAAGTGTTTCGGGGAGTGGTCGAGTTAGCCGGAAAAGTTAAAGGATATTTGAAGTTAGCTGGTCACCTTCTGTGGCTAACTCTGATCAGGCCTTAGGGCTGTCCTAGTTAGCTGATTATAAATAACAGACTAACTTTAAAGATAGCTGCACCGCTGAATCTATACCACTAGTTAGCTGGTTATGTATGATCGGTAGTACAGCAGCTGAATATGGACACCCTGTCATGCCGGGACAATATTAGAATTTTTTACTCAGAACTTGAACAAGTGAAAGGTTTGACACTAACATTAGAGAATTTATGAAATGGAAAAGAAAATTATTCCTTACCTGCTAATTTTCGTTCCTGTAGTACCATGGACCAGTCCAGACGGTGGGTTATGTCCCCCGTCCAGCAGATGGAGTCAGAACAGAGCTCGAGAGTGGCACCTCATAGGCTAGCGCACCCTCTGCTGGAGCTCAGTATCATGAATAACAAAGCTGAAAATAGCCAGGTAAAGAAACAAGTTGGATCAAGAACCTGAAGTGAAAACATCAAAAACAATAACAGGTGCGACCAGCAACCCAGGTCGCAACAGGCAAACTTGTGAGGAGCTGCAACCTCGAACAAAACCAGGTAGACGAGGAAAAGTAGACAATAAGACAGCTATACAGTCAAGAACCCGAGCAGGAGCTTAAATCCCAGAGTGGTGGGCGTCTGGACTGGTCCATGGTACTACAGGAACGAAAATTAGCAGGTAAGGAATAATTTTCTTTTCCCTGTACGTACCAGGACCAGTCCAGACGGTGGGATGTACCAAAGCTTCCCTAAACCGGGTGGGCCCCCGAAAGCCCTGCTCGGAGGACCTGATCGCCAAAGTGGCCAGATCCCGAGGGAGCCAGGTGCAACCGATAGTGCCTGGCGAACGTATGCAGCGACTTCCATGTCGCCGCCCGGCAGATCTCCTGTGGCGAGACGGAACGAGACTCAGCCCAGGAAGTTGCCTGCGAGCGAGTAGAGTGAGCTCGGACGCCCCTGGGTGGATCCCGCCCAGAACCAATGTAGGCCGCCGAGATGGCATCCTTGATCCAGCGGGCAATGGTCGTCTTTGACGCGGCGGCACCCTTCTTAGGTCCCGACCAGAGGACAAACAGATGATCGGAGACCCGGAAGTCATTGGTAACCCCCAAGTAGTGGAGGAGCACTCGCTTCATGTCCAGGTGTCGGAGCGCCCGAGACTCCTCTGGAGAGAAAGCCGGGAGTTCAATCGTCTGGTTCAAATGGAACGAAGAAACCACCTTCGGCAGGAAGGCAGGCACTGTACGAAGCGAGATCCCGGCATCCGAAATACGTAGGTAAGGCTCCCTGCAGGATAGCGCTTGCAGTTCCGAGATACGACGAGCGGAGCATATCGCTAAGAGGAAAACCGTCTTCATGGTGAGATCCTTGAGAGTAGAACCTTGGAGAGGTTCGAACGGAGCACCCGCCAGGGCCCGGAGCACTAGATTAAGATTCCACGACGGGCAGGGGTCCCTGACCGGAGGCCGGAAATGCTGCACTCCCTTCAGAAATCGGGCGATGTCCGGATGGAGAAGGAGAGAAGTCGTGGACTGTAGCAGAACATTCAAGGCCGCTACTTGTACTCTGAGAGAATTGTACGCGAGGCCCTTATCCAATCCATCCTGTAAGAACAGAAGGATTAGAGAAACCGTCGCCTCCGTGGGCCGGGCCCCATGAGTGGCACACCAGGACTCGAAGACTTTCCACACTCGAACATAGGCAACAGAAGTGGAAGTCTTGCGGGCCTTAAGCATCGTCGAAATCACCGCCTCCGGATAGCCCCTGCGACGGAGGCGGCGCCGCTCAAAAGCCATGCCGCAAGACAAAAGAGTTCTGCCTGGTCGAAAAATACCGGACCCTGGTGCAGGAGCCGGGGGTGATGACCCAGACGAATCGGTCCGTCCACTGCCAGGAGTAGCAGGTCCGCGAACCAGGGACGTCGCGCCCATTCCGGAGCCACGAGAATCACGAGGCCCGCGTGGTTCTCTATCCTGCGAATGACCTTGCCCACTAGGGGCCAGGGAGGGAAGACATAGAGCAACTGGTCGGCTGGCCATGGCAGCACGAGAGCATCTACTCCCTCCGCGCCGCGCTCCCGTCGGCGACTGAAGAAGCGCGGGGCCTTGGTGTTGGCCGCCGTCGCCATTAAATCCAGTCGCGGAGTCCCCCAGCGGCGAACAAGGAGTTCCATCGCGTCGTCGGAGAGAGACCACTCGCCGGGGTCCAGCCGCTGTCGACTGAGGTAATCCGCTTGGATATTGTCCACCCCGGCAATGTGCGAGGCCGCGAGCCGGGCGAGATGGCGTTCCGCCCATTCCATCAGGAGAGTGGTTTCGGTGGAGACGTGCTCGCTCCTCGTTCCGCCCTGACGATTGATGTAAGCCACGGTGGTCGCGTTGTTGGAGAGAATCCGCACCTCCCTGTTCCGAACCAAAGGGAGAAAACGCTGGAGCGCTAGTCGAACCGCCCTGGTCTCCAAGCGATTGATCGGCCACCGAGACTCCTCCGAGGTCCACAGGCCCTGTGTGGCGCTGCGGTCGCAGACGGCGCCCCAACCCACGAGGCTGGCGTCCGTGGTCACCACCACCCAGGTGGGAATTTCGAGCGAAACGCCGCGAGCCAGGTGGGACGGCACCAACCACCACTTGAGGCTGTCCCGAGCCGCCTGAGGAAGAGGCAGAATCACTTGATACTCCTGTGAGACCGGTTTCCAACGAGAGAGCAGCGACGCCTGCAGGGGACGCAGGCGTGCAAATGCCCAGGGTACCATGTCGATCGTGGAAGCCATCACACCCAGGAGTTGTAGATAATTCCAAGCGGTGGGTTCTGTCAAGGACGCGAACTGACATATGTGCTCCCTTAAGGAGAGGGCCTTGTCTGACCGCAGGAACACCATGCCCTGTTGCGTGTCGAAGGTCGCGCCCAGGAAGTCCAAGCGTTGAGACGGAACGAGGGAACTCTTGTGGAGGTTCACGACCCAGCCCAGGGAGCGCAGGACCTCTAAGACCCTGGCCACCGAGGCTTGTCCATGCGAGAAGGACTTTGCCCGCACCAGCCAGTCGTCCAGGTAGGGATGCACTAAGATCCCCTCCTTTCGAAGGGCCGCCGCCACTACCACCATGATCTTGGTGAAGGTCCGCGGAGCCGTCGCAAGTCCGAAGGGTAGGGCCCGAAACTGGAAATGCTGTCCGAGAATCTTGAAGCGAAGGTAACGCCTGTGGTCCGGGCGTATGGGAATGTGTAGGTACGCTTCCATCAGATCCAAGGAAGCCAGGAGCTCCCCCCGGTGCACTGCGGCAATTACCGAACGCAGTGTCTCCATGCGAAAACGGCTGACCCGCAGGGACCGGTTGACCTCCTTCAAATCCAGTATGGGCCGGAACGACCCGTCCTTCTTGGGTACTACGAAGTAGATGGAATAGTGCCCCGAGCCCACCTCGGCGAAGGGGACGGGCACAATAGCCTCTATATCCTGGAGTCGGTCCAGAGTTTGCTGGACCGCCATTCTCTTGAGCTCGGAGCCGCATGGGGAGAAGAGAAACTTGTCCCGTGGCGGACGGACAAATTCCAAGGCGTAGCCGTGCTGGATGGTGTCCAGGACCCACTGATCTGCGGTAATGTTTGCCCACTCCTCGAAGAATTCCGAGAGTCGACCCCCGATGGGGGGACCGGAGGAGTGGGCCGCTCTGGCATCATTGGGTAGATTTGGCAGGGGTATTCCCCTGCCCCGAGCCCTCTCTCGCGGGCCTCCGCCCGCGAAAGGAACGCGACCAAGGCTGTGGCCTGCTGGGGGCTGCGCGAGGGCCCGGCTGCCGGTACGACCTGTAACGTCGCTGTGCCCTAGCTCTGGTTCTGGTGGAGGCAAACGCCCGATAGGGTCGCTGTCTATCCTCGGGTAGACGATGCACTGAGTTTTCTCCCAGCGATTTGATGATTTCATCCAGATCATTGCCAAAGAGAAACTTACCCCGAAAAGGCAGTGATCCTAAACTCGACTTAGAAGAGGCGTCCGCCGACCAATTTCGAAGCCATAACAGCCTCCGAGCGGCCACCACCGAGACCATGGAGCGGGCCAGCACACGGAAGAGGTCATACAGAGCATCCGCCCCGTAAGCGATGGCAGATTCTAGACTGTCGGCCTGGACGGCCTCATCCGGAGGCAACTGCTGAGACGTCAGGAGCTGCTGGACCCAGAGCAGACTAGCCCTCTGAGTCAACGAAGTACACATGACGGCACGCATGCCTAGGGCCGAGACTTCGAACACTTTCTTGAGGAACGTTTCCAGCTTGCGGTCTTGCGTGTCGCGTAGGGCCGTCCCGCCAGTGACCGGGATCGTCGTCCTCTTTGTCACCGCTGATACCGCCGAGTCCACCTTAGGAAACCGGACGAGATCCAAGAAATCCTCTGGCAGCGGATACAATTTTTCCATGGCACGGGAGACCCTCAATGACGCCTCGGGGGCGTCCCATTCCCCCGTGAGGAGTTGCAGGAAGGATTCATGTACCGGGAAAGCCTTCGCCCGAGGCCTGAGGGCGGCTAGAACTGGATCTCCTTTCTTTGAACACGTAGCAACCGCCGGGGCCACCGGTGCCGGAGGGTCCGGCGGCGGATCCAAATCCAGCTCTTGCAGAGTCTGTTGGAGCAGATCCTGCAGCTCTTCCCTGTGGAAGATTCGTAAGGCGCGCGGGTCGTCGCCTTCCGCTTGGCCATCCAGTTGTGCCGGATCCGGAGGGTCCGAAGGGTCACCTCCCGTCGAGGAAGCCGCTCCCACAGCACGAGGCGGGGATGGCAGAGCAGAGGTCCCTGGGACTGCCCCAGCCGGAATCCGAGGCCCGGATGGTGGTAAGGCTAGCTTAGGGATCTTGGGAGGAGAAGGCCCTGCTGGAGCACCCCCCGGATCTGACAGACCCTGTAAATATGCCATATGCATTTTTAAAATGAAATCTGGGGAGAAAAACGGCAGACCGGGGGGCGCGCCCGAAGTAGAGGCCTCCTGAGGTAGACGAATCGGCAGGCCCTCCTCGGAGCTACGCGGGAGACGCGGTACGCCCCGAGCTGCAGCATCCTCCTCCTGCGCGTTTGCCGCGCCAGAATCCCCCTCCAAAATGGCCGCCATTCCCGCCCTCGGCGAGGAAATGGCCGGCCCACGCTTCCCGGGCTGCGGGGAGGGGGGCGTCGGGAGCGAACCCGAGCCGTGCGCGGCGTCTTCCTCCTCTGGAAGGCAGCGCGGGCAAACCCCCTCCCGCGAGAGACGAGACCCCTGCTCTCCGCAGGACTCGCAACGAAAAGAGCGCGGCATCGGCACGCCGCGCGAGAAGGACGCCTCGGGGGGGGCCGAAAGAAGATCGCACCGCGGGGGGGCCGAAGTGGCCTGCACAACCCGCCCGAAGAGTCCTCAGGCACCGGCGGGAAACAACCCCTGCCGGCGCGCCCAGGCCCGAGAGAGATGTGCCGGGCCGCGGGACTGACAGTCAAAATCGCAGAAGCCGGCGCCACCGGCTGAAAACGCTGAAAGGCAAAAGCACAAAAACCAAACTTACCCAAACGTGAGTAAAGAACCGCAGGAGGAGGCAGAATAGAAATCGGAAGGCACGCCTCCTCAAAAATTAACCTGACAAAATTTGTCTTAAAACTTTTTTTTTTTTTTTTTTTTTTTTTCCAAACTAACTTGATCCAACCTGTTAACAGAAGAAGAAATGACAGGAAGAAACTCAAAGAAGAGCAAAATAAGTCCGAAAACCTGTCACTCTGGGGAAGCTCTGGTTTCCCCAACTCACATCTGCTGGAGTCAGAAAGATACTGAGCTCCAGCAGAGGGTGCGCTAGCCTATGAGGTGCCACTCTCGAGCTCTGTTCTGACTCCATCTGCTGGACGGGGGACATAACCCACCGTCTGGACTGGTCCTGGTACGTACAGGGAATTTGGAAATGCAGTGCCATAACAGGATGGAAGAGAGCATCAGATCATGTAGCATATCTGGTCTCAGAGACCTCTGTGCCCAACCGCTCACTAGACAGATATTTAAGGTTCTTTCCTAAAGAAACAGCTATGCTATAAGAGGAGGACAGAAAAGGTTCGCTATTTCAGGGTCTGTGGAAAGTCACAATCTTGCTATGTTCAGCAAACATCTAACTTTCAGGCCAATGCAATATTGGCATACGTTAAACGGGCGTTCATGACTTAGTGCACGCTCTCTTATTGCATGCAGATCCACTTCTCCTGGGCACCCAATTTAAAATTTAAATGGGCTGCCATGGTAAAAAGGAGGCACTAGAAATATTTTGTTCCCTAGCACCACCTTGGCCATTGGGTGCACAGGAGAGGTGGCTGTTGGCGTCCATTTTTCTAACCTGTGCACAGCCATGGGTTAGGAAAATGGACACTCTTTTATTGAGCATCCGTTTTCCTAACCTGACTGCTGGCACAATTTTTTTTTTTTTTTTTTTTTTTTTTACAGTTCTTTTTTGGTTCCTCCAACTTAATATCGCCATGATATTAAGTCGGAGGAACTACAGAAAAGCAGTATTTTCTGCTTTCTGTAAACTTTTGGGGCTCCTCAAGAATTAATGCTTGCTCTGGGGCAGGCATTAATTTTTTAGAGTAAAAATGTGTGCATCGGGTGCACTTTTTTTGTTTTTTGCATTGGGAGGGTAATAGCTAATAGCCTCATCAACATGAATTTACATGTGATGACTGCTATTAGATACGTGTTCGATTAAACTTGTGTTTTGGATGCACTAAGCCCCGTTTTGCATCGGGAGTTATGGACAAGTAGCCAAAATATGTGCCCAATCATGTATTGAGCTGTGCGCTGGCCACAGCATATGGTATTGCATTGGCCTGTTTGTGTCTGTCTGTGGCTGACTGAAGCTCTCGGGGCCAGCTCACCTTCAGTCTATGGCAACAACAGGCAGTGAAAAGCAGCTTAATGGACAGTAATTCCTAATGAATTTGGCTTCAAAGGCTGGCATAAGCCTCAGAGGTCAGCGAAGCCCCTTGTACCCTGGTGGTCACAGGCACACTGTGTCACATCCTAAAGAACTCCGAATCACAACTTCCACTGTTTTCTTTTTAAAGACCATGGAAATGTAGGCGTTAAACACATTGAGGTGCAAAATATTTATAAAATCACATCCTCTCTAATGGATGCAGACTGCTGGCAGTTATCACTCCAGAACCACAATCAAAACAACATTTTGGAAACCCAGCAGTTCTGTTCCCAGAACCTTGGGTCACAAAAGACTCCTGAAAACCAAAATAAATATGGAGCATACAGAAGCTTGCCTGTCTCCATAAAGCTTCCAAATGGAGTCCAATTTGTCCATTTAGCAGGGGCTCCAAAATTCAACATGTGCAACACTTTAAAGATTTCATTTGAGGGCTCAGTTATTGCCGTTGTACAATGTACAATGCTTACCTTGTCCATTAGGTAAGCAGCAGCAGAAAACCTTTTCACGATAAACGTATTCCACATCATTAAAGATATACCTAACAGAAAGAGAGAGAGAATCTCAGACTGCATTGGTGTCAGCATGGGCTCAGATTATCGGGATGAATCCTTGAATGCTTTTCTTAGACAGGTACAGGAAAAAAGTCCATACTGGCCAAGAAAATACCCACTTTTTATCCTCCTACATTTGTAATGGGTGAAATTAAATGATTCATCCTTTCTTCAGGCACAAAATATTTATTTAAATGTATTAATTGCTCATCCAAGGACTCTGAGCGATGTACAAAAAGCTTACAAATTAAAATCAAATATAATAAAATATTCTAATAACATATAGTATAGTGTTTCTATAAAAATTCTGAAAAACAAAGTTGCACATAATCAAATCAAATCCTTATAATAACACCAACAACCTGGGTACTTGCCAGGTTCTTATGGCCTGGATTGGCCACTGTTGGAAACAGGATGCTGGGCTTGATGGCCCCTTGGTGTAACCCAGCATGGCACGTTCTTAAAATATCTTCAAATAGGAATACTTTCTGACAAGCCCTATCAGGTATTCAAACAAAGTCATCTTAAATTGACATTTCTTTAATCCCTCAATGAGGATACAAGAGATATCAAAAGGAGTCTGAATTAGCTTCTGAAAAGAGCATCCTTTGGTAAAATTACTCCCTCCTGCCCCCACAAAAACTGTATCCAATTTTTCAGTTTAAACATAATAAAAAGAAACCAGGAACATAAATATAAAGACTGCTGATCTACCATATATACTTGAGGGGGAGAAAAGAGAGAGAGCGCACACATAT